>NC_052489.1:13137399-13268948 GCF_009730915.1 Dioscorea cayenensis subsp. rotundata
CAAATTTAAATTAAAAAAAAAAGATAGACTATGCGCATATGAAACAAAATTATGGTTAAAGATGGGGATGAAGTGGTAAAAAAAATCGCATCCAATAGTTTTAATTTGTTTTTTAAATAGTGCTTTGCTACATTAATAATAATGAAATAAATTTTAAAAAGGCAAAGTCTTTGAAAGATTAATAAAAATTTTAGAAAAACAATAATATTTTTAGAAAAAGCGGTTAAAATCCAAAACTAAAGTCCCACTTTGTGATTTTAAAAAGAGTCAAAATGTAAAAATCAGTGTTATTTATTTTATAAAAGGTCAATACGGCACTCATATCTTTGCGTATTGATTTGATGGCCCTAAGGCCATTTTAACAAATAAAATGCTCTAGAACCCGATCGAGACAATAATAAATATTTTTAGTGCTACACTAGGGCAAAGCCCATAAAAATGCAAATATATAAGATAACATGATAATATATTTCAAACTTAAAATAATAATTATAAAAGGGTATTGAATTTATAATTTTTCATAATCATAAATGATTTAATTTGTTTTTAAATTGGTTAATTTTGTTTGTTCGGTGAAATTATTGGATTGGGGGTGGTGAAAGATGGTCTCTGTGATCTTTGGCTGCTCTTAGTCTTCTTTCAAACAAAGGTTGCTGTATGGCATAAACTTGGCCATCAAATATTACAAAGGTGATTTTTCTATATTTTTTCTAATTTTTAATGAATTTATTTTTTTATGTTGATTAATTGACTAAAAGTTAATCAAAATTATTGTGTTAATGTTAAGAAGGCAATCTTTGGACTGATTTTGAATGAAATGCAATTTTAAATAGTTATATGATATATATAAATCATATAAAGCATAAGTCAATAGCCAAAAATATTTCACACAAATCTGATTTGTGAATTTTCATATGTATTCATGCAACTTGTGTTTCATTCTTGTTTAAATGTTTACATTGTTTTACAAATTTGTGCTACACAACTCAAAAAAATTGGAATTACTTATACATCCCTGTAGTATAGATATGCACATCGATGCATGTAATCGATCTTGCATATGGACCTATAGATAAAAATACTCCTAGTTATGATTTGAAGACATTAAAATTTGAGATATTTTTCTTGCAGTTTATTGAGAGCATCAATGGGTACATCAGACCTCTAAAATCCCGAGAGAAAATGCTCTAAATAATGGTGAGAATAACACAATTCCAGCAGAGCATGTTGTGTGGTTGTAGTATCTTGCTGGAGGAACCTTAAAAACAATTTCTCATCAGTACAGACAAAGAAAACTTGCTTACAAGATTGTTATTGAACTTGCATGATCTTTCCGAGGGGTAAATTAGTCCATTTCATTTCTTTATTATTTCATTAACATCATAAATAAATAAATAATTATATTTTATTTGCGAATTAGCTAACCTCTGCATTCAAGAAAAATTGTCATAGAGATGTGAAAACAGAGAATCATGTTGCTGGACGTGGATAGAAAACTAAAAATTGCTGATTTTGGTGTTGCTAGAGTTGAGGCTCAAAATACTCATGATATGACTGGTCAAACTAGCTTGGTTATATGGCTCCCCAAGAGGTAATTTTTGCTATATTATATTTACATTTTGTATATATTTATCAGAGTCCGCGCTGATCTACGGTATGTAGATTTTAAACTCTACAAACATTAAAATAGTGTTGTGAAATCAACTTCAACATCCTCTCTTATTTTCTAAATCTTTCTTGATGTTTTTATTATTTGTGGACGTCCACATAGTGATGTTAGGTACATTTATTATGATCTATTATAATAATTATATGTGTAGAGTTATAAAATATCAATATTTTGTGTATATAAGATTATATTGGTTTTTGAAAAAAAAAATTGTATTTACTAGTTTTGGAACTTAAAAAGTGTGTTATGTACTGTTTTGACGTAAAAATTGTTCTCAGAAAATTGTTTTACGATTAAATAATGATGGTTTGTAAAGAATGTATATTTGAATATGGTTTTTTTTTTTAAGTTTTTTATATACACAAGATCAAAATGATAAAATATGTTTTAAATAAATTGTAAAGCATACAATTTCTTTAGATTCATATAAGTAAAAACCTTTCTTTAGGGTTTTCTGCATATTTTCATACACTAACTAACATATATTTATTGGATTTTTTTTTTATCTTTATATCTCTAGAAAATGTTATGAAATTAAATCCACCTTATTTAAAAAGGGTTGACATAGCCCAAATAGAAATTTCATTTATAAATCAATCAGCAAATGAGGCCAATATAGTATTTTTATGCAATAATTAATGATTAATATTATTTATATATATATATATATATTTTTTTTTAGGTTTTGAATGGGAAGCCATACAATAGAAAATGTGACGTCTATAGTTTTGGAATATGTTTATGGGAGATATATTGTTGTGCTATGCCATATGCAAATCTTAGTTTTATCGAAGTTTCATCTGCGGTGGTTCATCAGGTGAGAACTTTTACAAATATATTTATACTGAATTTCAGATAAATTTATTATCTTTTTTATTAATGTATATCTCATTGCAAATTAATTCATTTCATTGGTACTATGTTAAATTCTATTATTTTGTTCAACCATGTTTTATGCTTATGTTTAAAAATGATAAATTAATTCACTAAACTACGATACTTTTAAATATGTTTCATTTTTCATTTTAGCTTACTCTATAATAAAAAGTATTAGTTTATAGTTTGAATATAGTTTTAAAAGAAATTAAATAAAAATGAAGCAAAAGTATGAATATTTTGGTTTATAGATTACATGGTTCACTTCATTCTTGTATTTATAAATTCATATTTTGAAATATAAGATGCTGTCTTGTATTGATTATATATATATATATATATATATATATATATATATATATATATATATATATATATATATATATATATATATATATAGTGTTTAGTTTAATTAAAAAAATTAATCAAATAATCATATCTGCAGAAGTTTTCAATGTTGAGTTATTTATTCATGAGTCAATTGATTTCATTATTTTTGGAATTAATACAACTTTTTGGAAAATCGATAATACTAAATTGATGCTATGGCTCTTTGGTCCAACAATATTGATCCCATTGTGAAAGGCCAGACGTTCACTTTTTGGTTGTGTACATACCCTTGATTGTATATGTGCTTATCATATGTGTAAAAAAAACCTTTTAATTTATCAAATACCTAATTAGCTTATTATTGGTTCATTACATTTAATCAAATTAAAATTTCCTTTTTTTATCTAAAAATTTTGCAGTGTTTGAGACCAGAAATCCCGAGATGCTGCCCAAATTCATTAGCAAGTATAATGAAAAAATGTTGGGATGCAAACCCTAATAAAAGACCAGACATGGATGAAGTTGTGGGACTCTTGGAAGCCATTGATACAACAAAAGGTGGTGGCATGGTTCCTGATGATGATCAACCTTTTGTTGGATGCTTGTGCTTTAGTGCAGCAAGAGGTCCCTAATTTTTTATTTTTTACATTTTATAAAAAAAAATTATATGTGCTTATATATATATATATATATATATATATATATATATATATTTGAAATATGATTCACAGGAATAATCTACACTTGATTTATTTATTTATTTTTCTGTGAAAGTATTGTAATTATTATTTACAAATGAAACAGGGCATATCAATAAATCATTACACAAAATTTTACTAAATTATTGGATATGTGTTATATAATGTTGACATGATATGTTAATGTTAATGGTGTGGATATATTTATATTACTGTGTGACAAATATTTATTGGTACAATGACAACCATTACTCAATATATAATTAATGTGAATAATAAAATTAGAATTACGTATCTCGGTATCTACATGCAGAGAAGCAAAAGTATTTTATAGCCTATCCTCCTAATTGTCACTATATTTTATTAAATTAAATAAATATTCAAGGGAAAAAATTTAGAGACAAATAAATTCCAAGTCAACAATCAATGCTTTTAGAGGTTTAACAAGGGAAACAACTTTTCTTTATTTTGACATATTTTTAATGCTAGTAAAATCAGTTGGTTTTTTTTTTTTATTGCAAAGACCACAACAAAAGCTTCACAAGGGTGAAAAAAATAAAATCAAGATTTATGGGATTAAATATGTAAAAGAATCTTTGGTATGAAGCCAAACTTCCTATGAAATCTTTATTGTTGCATTCTCTGTACAGTGCTGTGATTTTATGAGTTAATGTTGCACTTTCGTTTGTTCTATGATCTTGTTTTTGTGAATTGTAAATTTGGTTTGGTTGTTTAACTCAATCTGGTAGTTTGTGTATGGCTTGATGAACTTCTGAAAATTTATTGTTTTTTGGTGATTAAGACAATGTGCTTTGATTGAAATGGTAGTATACTCACAAAGCCTGGTTGTTTGAGGTTATGAAGCCTTCCCATTTTCTCCTTCCCAGAGTTCCCTTTGTGTGATTGATGATGTTGAGATGCCATATTCATCTACAGAAACATGATGAAGTTCACTACTTGATTCTGTCTACTCTCATGCAGAGAAGATCATAGTGCTGAATTTATTCCTTGTGCTTGTGTACACTAAACATGTTTGAATTGATATACTGCTGAGGTAGTTTAATGTTTGCATGAGCTTCAGTTGATAATGAACTTGAGTATCTCTGACTTGTTTTTAGTCTTTGACAATCAAGTGGCAATTACTACATGGCAGATTTAGCATTTACTGTCACTGCTAAAAGCACAATCCCTTTTCTTTGCAAAGAATTTTCCTTGTAGTTGTGCCTCATACTGCAGATTATAGTCGAAGCGGTATAATACCAGCCAGTGGTTTGTTGCAAATCGACTTGATGATATTGTCTTTGGAAAACTCATAACTGTGAATTCCACAAAAAGGTTATATATAATTCAAGACTTCGAGTCGCAGGAATTCTCAGAGGAAGAAAGTGAAGCTTTATTGCAGAGAAGTGTTGAAATTGCACTTGAAGCCTGAGACATATATATTGTAAGAAATACTCAGATGGTTCCTGCACCACAGATGGAGCTAGAATTGCTTCTGATAAACTGTGAGTTTTAGTTGCTGCCTCTACTGGAAGCTATGGAGCTTAGTACCGATTCTTTTGACATTTTACATTTCAATGTTGGGTATGCCAACTACTGATTCTTTTGACTCCTTTGCAAAGCTAATACACCGGAAATTTTGAAGGAATTTCCACAAGAGAAGGCTTCAGGTTATTGCAGAAGCTTGTCCTCATCTAATTGCTTTTAAAACAATACCAAACAAAACTGAAGCTCAGGTATTCCTTTTCTTAGTTAAATTCTTACTCTCTGCTTGCACTCTTCTTATACCTCTTCACTAGTAAGCAAATTTGTCCATAGAAACCTATCCATGGCTCTAAAGCAGTATGAAATTCATCTTGAAAGAATACTGCATCACAAATCCAGATTGTTTTACTGTACATCTAAAGTTTTCCTAATTGCCACCATATTCTTTTTCTTACTTTTTTTCAGGCTTACCACTTATATTAAGCTCCTAGAGGAAAATAGTATAAAAATTCCTGCTTGGTTTTCATTTAGCGCAAAAGATGGAATTCATGTTGTCAGTGGAGATTCATTGGATGAAAGTGCTACTATTACTGATGCTTGCTAGACAGTTGTTGCAGTTGGAATTAACTGCACTCCAAGATTTATTCATGGGCTAATTATATCAATGCTAAAGGTATCATTTTCCACCTGCCTTTAGTTATCAGCATTACTGTTTTCACAATCAAGGATCAATTACTGCAGGACTCTTTTTCTCCATGATTTCGGCATTCAGGACCCTTCGTCTAATCCCACATTAAATCAGGGAAAGTTCCATATTCTCTTATTTTTTGAGAGTTCTAATCTTCAACATAAAGCTATATATAATTAGTAAAAATACAATGCTCATCCTTGATTTCTAGTAAACAGCACCTTCATAGAATGCAAGCTTTCTAAAAAATGTCATTAAATGTCTCCCTAATCTATGAAAAGGATTAAGTAGTGAGCATAATTTTTGTAGTTTCTCTCTTAACCATTATTTGATGGTATGTCTCTTTCACATAGATTTAGTTGCTTTGGAGATTCTAATCTAGGGAAACCTTATTTCTGTAGAATTGTTACACATGCTTAATTTTATTCTCTTCTACACATTGCCAGTGTTAAAACAACCTAAATTGATGTTTCAAATGAGTTCTTGAATATAGATATATATATATATATATATTTAAAATTTAAATGTAAATAAAATCTGACTTATCATTTTCTCTCATATTTATCATATTGTTTGCCATGCATCTGTAGTAGTAATGTTACGATCATAGCAGTTCAACCTAGCTCCTCCAATTGTAAGTCAACAAGTAGGCCAAACAATTGAATAGATTAAGTTATTAGATGCAGAACTTAATATATTATCTTAGCCCTATTCAATCTAAAAGTTTAAGTTTGTAGGATGAGAGGCCCAAGCTTATATATGCAAATCCACACTTACCAATACGACTATTAGTTGCTCTAATACACCCTCGTAATATATGCTAGTCTATTTGTAATTTTCCACAGTTGCAACCAAACCAAGCCAAGATCTTACACCATCTTAGATACAAATTTAAGATATTATCTAGGCTAGATTCAACCCAAAACCTACAGCTTATAGGATGAAAGATCTAGGCTTATGTATGAAGATCCACATTTACCAAATTCACCGATATGGGACTGTTAGTTATTCTAATAACAACTCAAATTCTTATTTTAATCTTTCTTCCGAGCAAGAACAATCCTACATATGCATAAACCTCTTTCACATATGATTCTATTATCTTATTGCTACTTCCCCTACTGAAATAAGTTTCTCTCTTTCGTTGCATACTTTTGTATACAATTAAGCTAGGGTAGCTTCTTGATCCTTTCAACATTGTGAAACCGCTTTTAGTTTGCTAATGTCTAACAAATTATTCAGGTGACCAACAAACTGATCTTGATTTAATCCTAACAGTGGAGAAGCTTATGAAACTAACAAAAAGGAATGGGTGGTGAGTAACCATTCAACTTATTTATGTGTCAAATCCATAGTTTTG
Organism: Dioscorea cayenensis subsp. rotundata; assembly: GCF_009730915.1. Taxonomy (NCBI): domain Eukaryota; kingdom Viridiplantae; phylum Streptophyta; class Magnoliopsida; order Dioscoreales; family Dioscoreaceae; genus Dioscorea; species Dioscorea cayenensis. The sequence continues at coordinate 13,144,506 of NC_052489.1, forward strand.
TTATCCATGTTGTGGAAGTCATATTCTGCCTCATTCTGTAATCAATTTACGTCTCTTTCATACAATTAGCTAATAAAATAAACTTTTAATTCCAACAGCTAGCAATAGAAATGACTATTAAGAACATTCACATGAAAGTTTGGTGTTATTAGACAAAATAAACAAGTTGCAGATACAGCATTACCTTCCATCTTGCATGTCTTTAATTTAGATATTCTTGATACTTTATGTTTCTTAAGTAATCTGCATTAGAATAGAGCCTACTTGTATTGTATTACTTCCATATTCATGTGTTAAGCTTTTCTTTGTTTTATCATTTATCATAGACATCCACGGGTATTTCTAAAGAAGAGTTTGTTTCCTACATTAACAAATGCAATGAAGCTGGTGCCTTCCGAATTGGCAGGTGATGGGGGAGAACACCACAAACAATCAGAGCCATATCAAGGACTTTATGCAGGAAAACCAATTATTCAAGATCATGTACAACACTATTCACCTCTTGATCAGAATCAAATATATGATTCATTATTCAGTACTCCTGGAAGTTCAGTTGTAATCCAGAATGAGTTTTCTCTAATAACTCGATGAGTTTATCAAATTCTAATATCTATAGATTTTGATAGCCAAAGATCTTGGTTGATGAGGATAATTTTGTTGCAGTTATGCAGACAAAATTTAGATTTGTGAGACAAATGAATGCAATTGATATAACTCTTCATGCGGAAATGTATGCCACGTTCAGCTGGGCATCGAAATTTGGATAGATAATCTATTTTGAGAAATTCAAAGTGATTCAAAGGCAAATACTGATAAGTTCTTGTCACTGCAAACAGTAATAACAAGATTCAATGTCTCAATGAATAAAAAGACTTCAGAACTGAGGTAAATAAACATTACTCTCTCAGTCCCATTGGATCTCCCTGTGAAAAGTCCAATCTGAAGGGTTGAGCGTCGAATTCCCATCCGAGGCTAAGAGATCATATGGAGAATCCTCCGCAAACTCAGTTGGCATTGACTTCCAGTGCAAGGACGGTTCCCAGTCAGCTTCTTTGAGGGCCTTCAGTATTTCTTCCGCGACAATCTTGCTTCCCTCCTCCGCAAAATGCATGCCATCACTGAAACAAAGTTTGATTCATGTCAAATTTTGCAAAGTTACAATGAAAATACTGCAGAAAGAAATATTCAAGTTTGACTCACTAAAAGCAAACATTAGCCCAGTCATCCCGCTTCTGTATGGCAGTAAACAAATCAATAACCTTCACGTCCAACTCCTTGCACACCTCAATACACGCTTCAGAATATCTACGACACATCTCATTTGTTCGAACCAGACAAAGGCCACTAAACAAAATTTTAAAAAACCGGTAAACCTTGAAATCCAGAGTTAGAGATTGAGAGAATAGTTTTATATAGTTTATATGATCCCAAGGAGTTAAAGCACCTTGTGTTCTGGCGCAACCTTTCTTCATTAAGTGGGGGGCATGTTAGAAATATAATGCGTGTCGTTTCAGAAAGACTCTGGAGATAACAATATACAGTGAATGAAGAACACTGAAAAAAATACCTAAATAAATTGCTCAACTTCGTTCTTGGAAAGCTTACTTTGAGATGATTTCCAATGACCCTCATGTTTTCTTTGTATTCCTCAAGTGGTACATGGGGACCAAGGCCAGAGGGATGAGCTTGCATTGAATCATTCCCTCCAAAGTATACAATAATCAAAGCAGGTTGAACCGTGGCATCCTGAGGACAAGATAATTTATATTGATACACTCTTTGGAACAAGAGTGAAAAACTAATAATAAAGAGACAAAAATATAAACACAAAATACACGCATCTCCAATACACAAATCCATCATGCTGAACAATATACTAGAACATTGAAAAATGAACAACAAATAAGGCTCATTACATAGGTGCAAAGTAGAGATAAACTCATGGATTACCTACCTTTGGAAAAACTTTATCGAGTACTTGAAGAGCACGCCTCGAATTCCAACCAATATATCCCCGTAACACAATGTCAGCCTAAAACAAGTGCGATCACATAGCGATAAGAACAAAGTTGAATGCAAAAACAATACTTAATATCTTAGCAAGAATTTGATTGTATTGTTCAAAAGCAAACAAGACAATAAAAGCACAGAGTGATAAAAAGATAAGATCAAACGCAGAACCAAAACTCAAAGAGTATAATCAGAAATTCAAACTCATGTTAATTTACAAGACAGAGTTGCTACCTGATAATAACAATAAAAATCTTCTTCATTTTACTTCTCAATCTTGAATAAATACTTCAACGTCATTGTTCAATTACAAGTTGAACCATAAAAGTACATATACCAAGTGATAAAAGCTATGTTTGAATGCAATATATTCCAGCAAATAAAATCATGTTAATTCACAATAAAGAGCTGATGCCTTAATAGAAATTGAAATCATAGTTCATTTTTCTTCCCAATTACAAGCCACACCATTAAAAATATATATATATATATATATTCAATCTTAAAAACTCATCAAAATCAAATCATAATAAACATCACTTATTTTCCTTTTCAACCCAAGCATCACGATCTTGAAGAATCACCTCAATGGCATGGTGTTTTAATACAAGCCTAAGCATAAAAACAGAGACATAGATTAATAAAAAAAAATTCAAATTGAAACCAAAACCAATGTAAATCAAATCATGTTTCTCTTTTATCATCAAATTGAAAACATCTTTCAAAAAAGACAAATTTTTTCAAGCAAGATCCAACAATCACATCAAATCACCCCAAAAAAAAAAAAGAAATCAGAAACAAACCCAAGTGACTTCATTCTCAAAGAAAAGAGACAAAGCCGACAAATATGAGCTTTCTTCAAAGAGAATCCATGGCGATTCCTTTGAATAAATAATAAAAACAAAGGACAAATAGATAGAGAAAACGACCTTGCGGGCATAGACGTCGGTGAGGATGGTTCCCCATCCGCCATTGCTAAAGCTATACTGAACTATTGAAGACCCAAACAACACGAACCGTGGACGCATCCTGATACCCTCTCTCTCTCTCTCTCTCTCTCTGTCTCTCTCTCTCGGAGAAGAGGGCTTTAAAGCAAGGAAGAAGAAGAAGAAGAAGAAGAAGAAGAAGAGCAAACTTTGTTTTGAACGATTTGGTTAAAAATCTTATTTCCATGTGTTATTTTACCACTATACCCTTGAACAAATGGTTTATCTATATATATATCCCTATTTATTTATATATTTTTTATGATTTGAGAACGTTGGGAAATAAAGAAAAGTAAAAGTGAGAAAACAAAAAAAAATAGTTACTCTTACGATAGTAATCCACCCGTTTTGATCAAAATTTTGTATATTTTATTTTTTTTTACATTATGTAACTATTTATAGTGGTGTTCACTAACCTACAGAGTACTACTGTTTATTAAAATTATTTGTAAGTACTAATGAACTACTTATTTATCAAATTTTACAACCAACAACAGATATATGTAGAATTTTTATTTGAGGATAACGCATTCACCGATCATATGCCATCCTTCTAATACGAAGATGGTTATTTGTAAAGGCAATGTTTGATAATAGAAGCATAAAAAATAATTAATAAATAAATTAATATATATATATATATACAAAATAAAAATGAAGGCCATGAATACCAGAATAATATAAATAGAAAATAAACCGCTATTATTTTTTACCTCCAGTTTGGTTTGGTAGGAGAGAGGGGAATTATACTCAGAATAAGTTAATACTCCTGAAAATATCAATTAATTATTGTAGAGAAAAGAAACCCATAGTTTAAAAATGAAGGAATAGATTCTATTATCCTATTCTACGATTATTTGACTATTATTTTGAGAAATAATGATTTATTCTTCTTTTATCCATTTTTATCAAACATTATTGAAAAGAAATTTATTTTCTTTTTTTATCATTTAAAAAACTATTTTTATGAAGAAAAAAAATGCTGGTTATATCAATTTTCTTTCCTAAATATGTTGAACTTTGAGAATATTCGTCAACTAACTACCATTATTATGTACTAAAATACGTTATTTGATATTTCATTTATTCATTAATTAGTTTTTTAAGTAACCTACCCATTCTATTACTGTCATTCATTAATATTCAAATTTAAAACTTCATCCTTAAAATATCTAAACATGCATGTGCAAATTAAACCAACCTCTATTAGTTTTTTGTTATTTTTTCAATAATATAATACGTTGCATTTTACAACTTACCTAAATATGTTCACCCAAAATATCTAAACAAATTACAATAAATAATACCATGTGTGATATAATCATAATCTAGCACTATAGCAATGGACCCAATTTATTCAAGTCTCACATGACATTTTGGTTTATATTTAATACTAATATTTTAGATGTATTTGAGTGCCATATGTTACTCAATTATTTTATTTTATAATATAAAATAATACTTCTTCCTGCTCTTTTTATTTGTTATATTTTAGAAGTTTTTTTTGTGGTTTTACTTGTTAATTTAGAAAATTTATAAAATATTAAATATTATTATTATTTTCAAATTTAAATGTATTTGTACAACTTCTAATAAATCATATTTAACTACATATTTTTGTTAAATTATATTTTAAATAAGAGTAATCTTGGAAAACTAATACAATTTTTGTATAAATTTTTTTATTACCAACTAACTTTGACCAATTTTTTTTTTACAAAAACGACAAGTGCTATATACACCAGGAGTGTAGGCACGGGCTAGGAATTAACCATCTAACCTGCATACCCTCAATTGGAGATGAGAGGTTTAGGCTGTGAGCTCACATCCATAATCGGTGACTTGTTACAATTATTACTTCCACTGAGTATTAAACTTGAGATCTTTTTGTTGTTTCATTTTTGTTTTCCTTAATAAAATCAAGTACTATTAAGTTATAAGCTCTTTAGTAATTTTGACAAAATTATTTAATTCATATGATTTAGTTAAAATAGACAAATAAAAAAAATCCTATGGCCGATATATTATAATAATATATATATTTGTTCTCTATGTACCTTGCTAAGCATGAATATTTTATGACGAAGGTCAGGATGAGCAGCAGAAGAGTTAAGTGGTCCTCACTGTTTATATATATACCTGCCTCTTTATATTCATGACTCATAATTAATCCCACCTGTCAATCTCCAACTGCAAAACAAATCAATAATAGCAAATGCCATTCCAGTCATCAATTTATTATTATTAAAATTAATAACATTTTTTTAAAATCATGAAATTTTGTTTAGTCTCACAAAGGAAAGTCTCTAATTTAATAGATTATCGTTATTGAACCTGAAAAGTGATAAAATCATCTTTTGTTGCAAGCTTGTATATGTGTACAAAAAAAACTTCTTTTTTTAAAATATATTATTTCTTAAATGATAAATATTTTTGGTGAAGAGGAGTAATATGTCATTTTCTTTCAGATAAAATTTTGGGCTTTTTTATGGGAAAAAAAAGTAATTTTTATTTTTTTAACAAAAATAAAAAAACCTTCAAGACGGCCACCGAAAGAATCTCCCTGACTTGCACAATCAATTGAACTTTATAATTAATGAATCAATCTTTTATAGATTAATAGAAAATCAAGAATGTATTAAATGATAAAAAAACCATATTGAAATTTTTTTTTAAAATAAATTTTTAATTTGTGCAAAGTTCCCTCTTGAATGCAACCAATTCCTCCTTTTATTTTTTTTCTTTGATTTTTACTTTTTAGCTACTTGATATGAAAAGTATATGAAAATTTATTGCTACGTGATCCCTTACACCCTGTTCATAGGATTCCATTGTCTGACTATGTCTCCTACTTTGACCTCAATAAAAACTGCACCTGTTATATATATTTTTTTAATTTATTTTTTTACCATTATATGTACTCTATTTACCCAAAAATTCAATGCTACGATGATCTATTGATATTGGAAAACTAAATAGAATATTTTTATATTTTTATTTAAAAAATCAGTTTGAATTTCAATTCATACAAAAACAAAACATAAGTTTATTTATATGTTAACTAAACATTTGTGCATGAACTTAACATGTCTTATCTAAAAAAAATTAATATGTTATAATTAAAAGTGCATAATCCAACGTGTCTTGTCAAAATAAAAAAATCAAATATTTTATAATTAATTTTTTTTCATAGAGGTAAGTAGGTCTAGTGTATTCTACTTTTCATTATGTTATTATTTATAAGCACATTGATATTATTCATTGTACAGTATTCAACCGTAATTTTATTTCCGTTAAGTTGTTAAACTTTCAAAAAATTGGTGTCAAGGATAGGGTTTGAATCAAGGACCACCCACTTAGGATAATAACATTAATCAATTGGCCTACAAACCTTTCTTGTTTTAGTATAAAACATAAATAAATATAAAGAAGTTGCAAAATATTTTTTTTAAAATTTAATCCCAAACAACAAAAAGTTTAAAATAATTTATAATAACTTAAAAATTTTAAGACATATCAAAAATAATTTAAAAAAAGATAAAAAAAAGCTACATTTTAATTTATTTATCTATCAAATTAAATTATTAGCATACCTTTTTAAGTGCAACAAAAATTACATATCAAGTAGTATTCTTATTTTAAATTGAAGTTATTATCAACTTATTTATAATAAATAATTATGGTTGGCTCTAGATTTCACATTGATCTCTAACTATAGGATTATTATTGTGCTCATCATGTTGTCACTGAAAAAAAGTTACTAAACAAAATAATATGGTGTTAAATATTATTCAAAGATATTCCTTTTTTACTAATATATTTTTTTTATAAATTGATATACATAATTTAAATCAATTTTTTGTAATTTTATTTTTTATTTTATAAATTGAAACAAAATAATCTAATATATATATATGTGACAAATAAGAGTGCCCCTATTTAAGAGAATTTAAGAATGTGCATGTGTAGGGACTTAGTGCTTATGAACCAAAAGACGATTAACAAAATAATTATTTTTTAAAAAAAATATTTATGAAAATTTATTGTTTGATACTTTGATACTTTACAGATTGATTTATATAGTTTTTTAATTTATTATATGGTCTCTTAATTTTTTATAAACTAAATATATATATGTAAAATAGTTTGATTCATATCCTGCATCTATCTATATATAATTTTTTCAAAAATATTAAATAATAAATTGTAGCTCAAGTGGTTGGGAAGGGGGTTTGACTCGGCCCGAACCGGGTTTTAACCTGGCAGGTCAACCCGCCGGGTCACAGCCCCTCTACAGTACCGGTCGGTTACGGGTCAATGAACCGGCGGGCCGGTTCTGGACTTGTTTTGGACCGGGTCGGTTTTTCGTATGGCCTGCACCCATCTCTAATCCAACGGATGTTTTTCGAATCTTTTTAATGGTGGGGTCTAAATAAATTAAATTAAATATTTATGCATCAATAACAATGTCTTTTAATTGAGGAACAAAAATAAACACTGCCCATATCAATCTATCCTTTGTATAATACGACATTTGTTTCAACTTAAAGAATTATTTTTTTTAAAAAAAAGTCACACTTATTTATCTTCTTACTTAAAGAATTACTTTTATTTGACTTTCCTTTATTTATTGGTATTCTTTAATATTTTGTCCCATGATTAATGGGCCTATATTCCTCCCTTGATTAATGCATTTAAATATGGTAGCAAAAAAAAAATTAATTAAGGTCTTTTTTCTCCACCATAACCGAAGAAACATGACAAGGATCTAGGCCTATAAATAGGGGTGTATTTGAGCCGAGCCGTTCGTGAGTAGCTCGATGTTCGGCTCGATAAAGGCTCGTTCGTGTTTAACTCATATTGTAAATGAGCCAAGCTTGAACATCATTTTCAAGCTCGATTAATAAACGAGCCAAGCTTGAGCAGCCAAAAGCTCGGCTCGTTTTGGCTCGCGAACACAACTCATGACCAAGCTCATGAACAAGCTCGTTTATAAGCTCGATTGTGAGCTCGTTTATATATATATATAGATATATTACATTATATATATGTATATGTATATATATATATATATATATATTAAGGTGTATATGTGACTATGTCATTGTTGTCAATTTGAGTTACACATATAGGGCTATAAACTACTATTCGAAGGCTAAGCTCATTAAAAGCTCAGGTCAACTAGTTCATTAAGTTAAATGAGCTCATAAGATAAACGAGCCAAGCTTGAACACCACCAAACTCGGCTCATTAAATCTTGTGAAGAACTCGTTTATTGTATAATTAAAAGCTCGTTTATAGTATCATTTACAATTTTATTTGTAACAATCATTAATATAATCAAACTCAAATCGAGTTGAGTCACACTTGATAATGATTCATAAAATAAGTTTACTAAATAAAAAAATAAAATATAAAAAAAATAGTCAAGCCTTAATCAAGTTAGCTAGCTAAGTCTAAGCTTCGAATTTTCTTAACAAGTTGAGCTCGAGCATGAAGCTCAAAAGAAGCTCGATTAGAGCTCGAGCTCGGTTAAAATAGTAATGAGCCAAGCTTGAACATAAAAAATGAAGCTCGAAGAAAGCTCGGCTCGAGTTCAAGCTCGATTAAATAGTAACGAGCCAAGCTTGAACAAGGCAAAGCTCGGCTCGGCTCGGTTTGTTTACAGCCCTACCTACAAATACTCAATTAGCAAATAAAAACCATAATCAAAACACAAATAATTTATCCTCTCCATACGTATTACATTTTTTTAATACCCTAGCCATTATCTTGGTTTCTTGTTTTCTTATATATATATATACATATATATATATATATATATATATATATATATATATATATATATATATATATTATCCACCATGACTAAGAGCCATGACCAACACATTGTTTAAAAAAAAAAAACAAATTTGATTTGGTTTATGAGACACTACATAGCTCTAACTCTAATTCAGTGAATGTTGTAGCCTATATTAAAAGCAATTGCATAGTGATCTCATAGATTTAACTCTCTTCATTTATCTCTCCAACACAGTGTCATATTTTTTGATACTACAAGAGAATGCTTCTCAAAACAAAACAAAAGGTGGTATTTTATTTATTTCTTAAGTTAATTAGGTGGAGTGTTTAAATCTCACTGATTTATCTATATATATATATATATACATATTCAATTTTTTTTATTTTCTGAAATCAATATAATTTAAATTCTTTTCATGTATTTTTTATTTTAATAAAAAATTAGTTAATTAGATTCTATTTATAAAAGATATATCCCTGAAACCTTGCTTCTCCCTGAAATATGTTTATTGGGTATATAAAAATAAGAGTAGTTTTTAAAATAAAATTATTAATTTAAATAATTATTAAAAGAATGATCATTGTAAAATATTTACTAAACTAACATTATGCTTTTCTGACTCATCTCTCTCCTGTCGTATAATAAATCTTGTTACCTCAAATTTCCTTGATTCTCTTTGTCTAATAAATAATACCCTACGGAACCAACATCTACGAATCTCTTTCACTTTTAAAGCTTTCTACTTTAATAAGAGATTGTAAAAGATTTTAGAAATTTTTTTGTTAAAGTACCTTATGGTTTATCTCTTTATCAATTCAGTACTTATAGTTTAAATTATAACACTTTAGTATCCTGTAATTTAACGGAAAGTTTGTCCACGAAAAAAAAGTCATTCATGAGATCTCGAATTCCCACGTTCCAGCGTGCATTATGCCACAAGAGAGCGAGTTTGACTCGCGAACGATCCACAAGTGAAGGACCGATCCTTTAACGCCAGTACTGTTGTGAGACTTTGCAAAAAAAATACCAAAATACTTAACTCCGTTAATTTTTAAACAAAAATTTACCTTTTTATCTCTATTTATATTATTAAAACATATACTAATTAAAAGCCATTCAAGTCTACCTCCAATTATAACTTGAATAATTTTTAAACACTATGGAAATAGACAAGAATGGTTCTTATTTGTACATGTTTTAGTAATATAAAAGTGAAAATACCAAAATAGTCCCTCTAATTTGTGTTTTTCGCCCATTTAATCCCTCTAATATAAAATCACCCTTTTGGTCCCTCCAGCTGACGACTGCTTCTTCGCCAGCTGGATGGACCAAAAGGATAGAAATGTGCAAATACGAGCATTCATCCACTGGAGGGACCAAAATAATGAAAATGTGTAAATACGAGGACTAAAAGGGCGGATTTTATATTATAGGGACTAAAGGGCGGAAAACAAAATAGAGGAACCATTTTGGTATTTTTAATGATAAAAAAGTAAACTCTTATGCCTTGTCAGCAATAATTAATAAAATTAAGCATTTTGGCACATTTTTCAAATGGTTTAGACTATAGTGTATTAAAGTATTACAACTCAAACTGCAAGGCCTGAATTGATAAAGAGACAAATCACAAGGTACTTTAACAAAATTTCCATAAGTCCACCGATGGATCATAAGAATCACTTTCCTTGCCATTTAAAGTACCATCCCCCCTATTCTAAAACCTCTCTCAAATGACCTTACTTAATGAGCAGACGCTCACTTGGAGATTACCCCCCTTGTATCCAATGTTTACGTCTAGATCACTAAGTTTTTGAGTGTCAACACCTGCATAAAGATAGGCGGTGATCATGCTTCGGGCACGTTACTGCAGATTGTCCGCTTTCTACAGAGGATTATTGGTCGTCCCCCTCACTTCATAGAACCGCCCCTCCCCCTTTCCCTCCCCTCCCCCAACAAACCAAAGTTCTCTATGTTTACTGTCAAAGGATTCAACAAAAATGCTAGGCCTCAACTAGTTCTACAAAATCATCCCATTCTCCAACAAATAATTTGCTATCTCTTTCAAGTTGGAGAAGGTGGCATGAACAGCAGAAGTTCTCAACCCTTTCCTAGTTTGAAATTAAGTATGCTGGATTAAACTTGTCAACCTAACACTTCACCATTGGAATTATTCCTCTATTTTGAAAGTGGCGAACTCGATTGAATATCTTATTACGGTGTAGAGCATATCATCAATCTCTCTAAAGTATGCTTTTGCACGATGTGATTACATCCTTCGACCATGCTTCCCTATGAAGTGGACCTGATTATTGGCATGCGATGTTACCAGGCGCTTTTCGATAGTTTCAAACCGAAAGATCACTGCCCCTGAATAACGACAGTAGAGCCGGCCCAGCACAATTACACCAGAATCTCACCTAGACAATAAAGACCAACGTGTTTCTTCCAGTGCTAGCACCTCGTTGATACGACAAGACAAGGATAAATCCCCTCTACACACCGTTGACCTGAGAAGAATGAAGACTTGTTGGAAGTCAGTGGTTAAGCCTAGCTTCCATCGTTCAAGACCCTTGAATTTGGAGAGATAGCTGCTGATTGAGCCTCACTCCCAAGAAGAGAAGCTTTGGCATGCTTGGTGGTGTGTCCAGGAATTAAAGACAAATATTGTGATTGACCCAGCATGCTATACCCACGTTGGCATATTACACATTCAAAATTTTAAGATAAAAATATAAAACATAACATAACATAGATTATGCTCCAATAATCACAGTGCATAAATGTCACACCCACCCCTTCTACCGAGGTAAATGTGGCACCCATCAGTTAAAAATTCCTTTTTAACTGGAAACCTGACACCTCTCAGAAACCAAATCAGAGTTACAAATTACAATTTATAACTTTACACCAACTGCAGGATTCAAATACATAAATACAACAAATATAATAACTCAAATTTGTGGGTACAACCGCTACAAGATCACGATACCAACAAATATAAAGAAAAGTATGGGACCCACTGCAGTCTTGGACTTAACCCTGACTAGCTCTAAACTTGAACAGGCAATCTAGGGTCTTGCTCCTCGTAGCTATACAGACATTCAGTTGGTCGGTAGTGGCTTAATAATTTCAAATATTCAAATACGAGATATATAAAATATATAAATACCAACCTCTCAAATAATTTTTCCAACTTTTCCAAAAATACCGTAATTCTAGCAAAAATACATTTTTTTAAAGAACTTTTTGAAACATAAATTCATCACAAATCAATATCAAATCAATTTTTCTAAGAAAATCCAAATTGTTGTGAGAGACCGCCTCCTAAGAGCGACAATGGGCTTCGCCCTCATCACAACCCAAAAATAACAAGTAATATAAAAAAATCCATTCTCAATTCCACGACTGGAAAAACTCTCCCCCACTTAGCCGCCGTCGCGACTAGGGTTGGGAGCCGCCAAGGTCTTCGCACCCTCGACGTTGGCCCATCGGGTCCCCATGTGCGACTCTAGGATCCCGATGTATAATCCAATCGTGGCTCTACGCCTCCCACCGATCCGGACAAATCAACACTCGTGTCCACCACGCCACCTCTAAAGGTCGGCCCGTGGGGACCCACTATCGCAGTAGTCGGGCCTTAGCCCGCGTCACCATCCAAAACCAACATGTAAATACAAAGAATAAAACAATCAGATAAATCACATCATAGGATCCTTATCCGAGACAAGCATTCACATCACGAAAAATAAACATCATTTCCACAAAGCCAATGTCAAAAGTATAACAATGCATAAAACCAAGAAAAATCCAGATCCATGATACCATTCCTATTCCGTGAATGAAAACCAATTCCACAAATATTGTCGGTAAAACATTTTTAAAACGCTCACATGATTTCACAAATCATTCCAAATCAAAAGCATATATAACCATCAAAAATAAATACATGAATTGAATAATTAAATCACATATACATGTATTTTCACTATTCACAAATACGTATAATTATACTGAAACCCGATGTATCAATACGATTGTCGTGAACATCAACGGCAAGTAAATATACATATATTTTTAACCTTATACGTAAATTAAACATGATAAAATGAAATACTTAAATAATTATTTCCAAAATACTAGTTATTAAACAATTATTTCAAAATAATAATAATAATTAATATTAAAAAAATAATAGCCACTACCAACTCACTCGGTGTCCTTGGGTTCCTTCCTAGATCCGGAACTCCCTCTCAAGACCCGAACAACACCCTAATGTAATAATATAATAAAAAAATAAATAACATATTTAAACTCAAAAAGAAAATACAAGAAACAATAATAGACTCTCTATTGGGCCCACTCACTCCAATCGGTTAAAACCCGACCTTGCATAGTCCAATTGCCTTTCAGTTGTATTTAAACAAACTCAGTCAAAGCTAAACATCCTGAATCAATCCCGAACCAACCTTAATTGCACTCGAACCAAACTTAATTTCACTCGAACCAGCTTGAACCAACTCAATTCTTATTCAAAATCCATTGAACCAACTTGGTTCAGTCCAAAACCCTTAACCCAAAAATCAACCTGAACCAAACCCAACCTCATCTCAACTTGATTTGATCAAGCCCCAACTCAACCAAATCAACTCAACTCAACCAAATCAATTCAACTCAATCAATTCAATCCAACTTGGTTTGATCTAATCAAATCAATTGGACTAACTCAACCCATTTCAATCTAACCATTATCATTAACCTCCTAATCATCATAATTATCAACTTAATTAATCAAACCAAACCCTAATCTCGGTGCTACAAGAATACTACAGAGAATCCAAGCAAACTCACCTCCATTTCAAGCAAATTCCAACTCAAATACAAGTGTTTTTTTCCAACCAAAAATCGAAGCAACAACTCTTATTAACAATAACTCATCATTTTTTTCATCATAAATCCTTCTTCTTTCTCAAGAAAAATTACATTTCTCAATCCAAAATACACACACATACATTCAAGTATACCAACAAATAAATCATCAAAATACTTACCAAATAATACTTCATCCATTCTTCTCTCCAAATACCAAGCTTTATCTCTTCCAATTTCTCTCCAAATCTCTCACTCTTTTCTCTTTTTTAACTCTCGGGTTACTGTAGCAAAATGGTGGAGAAGAAGATGAACAATCATCAAAAGTCTAGATTTTTCTCTCAATTAACTCTTCAGCCGAAATTCACTTTTAGTCCCTCAAAACTTAACTTCTTACAAACCAGTCCCTGAAAAACTCACAAATGGTCCCTGGATTATAAAATAATATTCTCAAAAGGTCCTTTCAAATTATCCAATGGTCCTTGGATTATAACACAATATTTCCAAATGATCCCTTCAACTTACCTTTCAGTCCTTAGTTTTCACAAGCATTTCATATCAATCCTTTTTCTATTACTCTTTAACCCAAAAATCTTTTTAAAAAAACTTTTTACACTTAAGTCCTTATTCTGTCCACTTGGGGTTTCTCAACAAGATTACTCTGTAGAAAATTCTTACTGCAACTGTAGTAATACCCTGAATATATTTTTCAACAGTTATCCACAGGTTCAGGGTATTACAATCCTTCCTCCTTAAAAAAAATTTCGTCCTCGAAATTTCCTTAGCATACATCAATCTGATATCACTGAATTTCACTTACCGGTCCAAGACCCTGTTTCTCTTGCTACAAATCTGCTCAATAGTAAATAATCACACTACAAATCACTATGTATCAGTCAATAAAAAGCATGCCAAACACCTTTCTTTGGCATCTTTAAGTTAACTCATTTTGAATAAAACCAATTCCGACAAATATCTCAACACATGATCCTGATCACAGTACACTACTCAGCTCTGTCTCAAATGTCAAAACCTACTATCCGTCCTCAATCCCAATATGCAACTTAGGTTTTAACCCGATTGGAGACTCTAAATACTTCTACTGGGCCCTTAACTTTCTGTCTAATCACTACTAACCCTCTAAGTCTAGACATGACTTCTAAACTTAGGCTCAGATCACAACCCGTGATCTCTACCAACCAGGGATATCTCAACCTACAGCTCTGATACCAAAAGATGTCACACCCACCCCTTCTACCGAGGTAAATGTGGCACCCATCAGTTAAAAATTCCTTTTTAACTGGAAACCTGACACCTCTCAGAAACCAAATCAGAGTTACAAATTACAATTTATAACTTTACACCAACTGCAGGATTCAAATACATAAATACAACAAATATAATAACTCAAATTTGTGGGTACAACCGCTACAAGATCACGATACCAACAAATATAAAAGAAAAAGTATGGGACCCATCGAGTCTTGGACTTAACCCCCGACTAGCTCTAAACTTGAACAGTAATCTAGGGTCTTGCTCCTGCAGATTCTAAACGACATTCGAGTTGGTCAGTAGTGGCTTAATAATTTCAAATATTCAAATACGATGATATATAAAATATATAAATACCAACCTCTCAAATAATTTTTCCAACTTTTCCAAAATACCGAATTCTAGCAAAATACATTTTTTTAAAGAACTTTTTGAAAACATAAATTCATCACAAATCAATATCAAATCAATTTTCTAAGAAAATCCAAATTGTTGTGAGAGACCCGCCCTCCCTAAGAGCGACAAATGGGCTTCGCCCTCATCACAACCCAAAATAACAAGTAATATAAAAAAATCCATTCTCAATTCCACGACTGGAAAAACTCTCCCCACTTAGCCGCCGTCGCGACTAGGGTTGGGAGCCGCCAAGGTCTTCGCACTCGAGCGTTGGCCCATCGGTCCCCATGTGGTGACTCTAGGATCCCGATGTATAATCCAATCAGGGCTCTACGCTCCCACCGATCCGGACAAATCAACACTCGAGTCCACCACGCCACCTCTAAAGGCGGCCCGTGGGGACCCACTCATCGCATGAGTCGGGCCTTAGCCCGCCGTCACCATCCAAAACCAACATGTAAATACAAACGAATAAAACAATCAGTATAAATCACATCATAGGATCCTTATCCGGGACAAGCATTCACATCACGAAAATAAACATCATTTCCACAAAGCCCAATGTCAAAAAGTATAACAATGCATAAAACCAAGTAAAAATCCAGATCCATGATACCATTCCTATTCCGGGAATGAAAACCAATTCCACAAATATTGTCGGTAAAACATTTTTAAAAACGCTCACATGATTTCACAAATCATTCCAAATCAAAGCATATATAACCATCAAAAAAATAAATACATGAATTGAATAATTAAATCACATATACATGTATTTTTCACTATTCACAAATCACGTATAATTATACTGAAACCCGATGTATCAATACGATTGTCGAGAACATCAACGGCAAGTAAATATACATATATTTTTAACCTTATACGCAAAATTAAACATGATAAAATGAAATACTTAAATAATTATTTCAAAATACTAGTTATTAAACAATTATTTCAAAAATAATAATAATAATTAATATTAAAAATAATAGCCACTACCAACTCACCTGGTGTCCTTGGGTTCCTTCCTAGATCTGGAACTCCCTCTCAAGACTGAACAACACCTAACAGAATAATATAATAAAAATAAATAACATATTTAAACTCAAAAAGAAAATACAAGAAACAATAATAGACTCTCTATTGGGCCCACTCACTCCAATCGGTTAAAACCCGACCTTGCATAGTCCAATTGCCTTTCAGTTGTATTTAAACAAACTCGGTCAGGCTAAACACTGCTGAATCAATCTGAACCAACCTTAATTGCACTGAACCAAACTTAATTTCACTGAACCAGCTTGAACCAACTCAATTCTTATTCAAAATCCATTGAACCAACTTGGTTCAGTCCAAAACCCTTAACCCAAAATCAACTGAACCAAACCCAACCCATCTCAACTTGATTTGATCAAGCCCAACTCAACCAAATCAACTCAACTCAACCAAATCAATTCAACTCAATCAATTCAATCCAACTTGGTTTGATCTAATCAAATCAATTGGACTAACTCAACCCATTTCAATCTAACCATTATCATTAACCTCCTAATCATCATAATTATCAACTTAATTAATCAAACCAAACCCTAATCTCGGTGCTACAGTAATACTACAGTAAATCCGGCAAACTCACCTCCATTTCAAGCAAATTCCAACTCAAATACTGAGTGTTTTTTTCCAACCAAAATTGAAGCAACAACTCTTATTAACAATAACTCATCATTTTTCATCATAAATCCTTCTTCTTTTCTCAAGAAAAAAATTACATTTCTCAATCCAAAATACACACACATACATTCAAGTATACCAACAAATAAATCATCAAAATACTTTACCAAATAATACTTCATCCATTCTTCTCTCCAAATACAGAAAGCTTTTATCTCTTCCAATTTCTCTCCAAATCTCTCACTCTTTTTCTCTTTTTAACTCTCGGGATTCTTGTAGCAAAATGGTGGAGAAGAAGATGAACAATCATCAAAAAGTCTAGATTTTTTTCTCAATTAACTCTTCAGCCGAAATTCACTTTTAGTCCCTCAAAACTTAACTTCTTACAAACCAGTCCCTGAAAAAAACTCACAAATGGTCCCTGGATTATAAAATAATATTCTCAAAAGGTCCTTTCAAATTATCCAATGGTCCTTGGATTATAACACAATATTTCCAAATGATCCCTTCAACTTACCTTTCAGTCCTTAGTTTTTCACAAGCATTTCATATCAATCCTTTTTCTATTACTCTTTAACCCAAAAATCTTTTTAAAAAAACTTTTTACACTTAAGTCCTTATTCTGTCCACTTGGGGTTTCTCAACAAGATTACTCTGTAGAAAATTCTTACTGCAACTGTAGTAATACCCTGAATATATTTTTCAACAGTTATCCACAGGTTCAGGGTATTACAATAAATCCAGATAAAAAAATAATTAAAGAAAATACTGATATGGTGCATTCACCAACAACGTTTTACCAACATTTTTATAGAAGTTCACTTATGAAAAACAAACAAAAACATAACACATTTCATATAGTTTGTAAAAAACTCAACCTTGACATAAAACCTTACTCTATGCATGGTTCACATATTAGGCAGTGTATATCCCAATCTTGCCGGAAGTACATGACAAAATGGTAGCTTCATGTTGCTGGGTAACTAGATAAATATTTTCAATTCATCCTTATGTTATGGTAAAACTTGGGTTTAATTTTTTGATAAATCACTAAAGTTTGCTCAAATTTCATTTTGCAAATTCAAGTTTGATTTGTTTCTAAATGATCACTGAAGTTATTAATTATTTCAAATACCGGTCACCCGAATGATTACCAGCTTCATTAGCTGACGTGGACACCGTGAAATGTCCAGTCATATCACCGGTGCCACATCAGCAGTGCCCCATTACCTACATTAGAATTAAAATATAATCCCTTATCCAAGCTTCTCTCACTTTATTTTCATCGCCCGAGCAGGACAACGAGGGACGACGACTTTCTGGAGGGAAAGCATATCGGTGAGTTGGGAGATTCGACGCTCGAGCAGGACAAGAGCTTGGATGCATTAAGAATGTCGGTGAGTTGGAAGATTCGACGTGATGGTGAAGAAGGTCGGGAGTATTGTAACTGTCTTCAATTTTGGGGAAACCCTAACCCTTGGATCTGTTGCTAAGGTGTAGATCTTAGATCTGTTGCTAAGACCTAGATCTTGGATCTGTTGCTAAGGTGTAGATTTAGCTGGTGTAGATTTAGGTTTTCAATTAATTTATATGTTATCATGTTAGTTTACAAAGAGACTTGTCCATTATGTTTGTCTTGATTTTATGTTTGTAAAGAGAAATCATAGTTTTAATTTGGGAAGGAAGCTGCATGCATTTGCTTTTGATGTTTGGGAAGTTTATTTTGTTTTGAGATCAATTTTTGGTGTTTTGTCATCAATTCTTAGTTGTCAGTGATGGGATTTTGGGATTTAAACACTTTATTTTGAGATCGTAGTATGATCAATTTGAAGCTGCTCCTGTAATGTGATTCTTGTGATTTTCTAGAAGAAAGGGGAAGTAGTCCTTGTTTTGTCATTGAACATTCACATATTCCATTATATTTCTATATTCATCTTGGATACAATAGCATGATGCTTGTAATGCATTTACTAATGTTACTTCTAGCAGGACTTTTAAATAGTCTATGTGTTTGTATGGAAAATCCTAGTTTTGTTTGGATGCTTTGAGATGTGAGATTAATAGGTGTTCATGGTCCACTAATTTCTACGACTTTGAGTAAGATCTCAATTTTCTGTAAATTTCTAAAAGGTTTTTGTATAACTTTGGCAGATAGAGTGATAATGTTTTAACTTTGGGCATATATGGTGATTTGCGAGTTTAAATATAGAATAGGAGATGAAAAATATGCATCATTATAGTTTTGTGCACATTATAAAGGACATTAAGTGATGATTTGAGTGATTTAGTGGAAATGGCTTTCCAACTTTGGTAATTTTTTTTTTTTGGATATGTTGCTAAGGTGTAGATTTAGCTTTTCAATTAGTTTATATGTTATCATGTTAATTTACAAAGAGTCTTGTCCATTATTTTTTTTTATTATTGAGTTGATAAGAAAGGATTGTGAAGAATGGTTTGTCTTATAAGCTTAATGGGATTAGAGTTGCATGCCCATTGAAATTGAGATTGTGGAGATGATTTTATAGTTTTTTTTTTAATTTTTCTTTTCACGTCTATATTGTTTTGAATCACTCACCAATCCATTAGAGATACTATTTTTGTCCATTTTGTCCATTCATAATGTTACTTATATTGAGAATTCAATTATCTTATAATTTGTACAAGGCTATTAGTTACCTTAATATGATCAGGCTTATTTATGATTAGGCTTCATATTGCCTACAGGTTTTCCTGGTTAACCTTATTCATTTAAAGAAATTTAATTTTGTATGGGTGTATGTTTATTGAATGATTATGAATTTTGTTCAGGCTTACTCATTGCGTACAGTTTTTCCTTTTTAGCTTGTTTAAGTCAAGCAATTTAATTTTACATGGGTGTGTTTTTATTGAATAGTTATGAATTGTGGTGAAGCTTGTTGGTGATATTCATTTCCATATTATGAAGTGTCGTGAAGCTTATGTATGTTAATAATTGCCTTAGTATGATTAATTATAGTATTAATTGGCTTAGTATCATAGCACTGATTCTATGGGTTTAACAAACTATCATTGGTGACTTTAGAGCAACCTGAGCTACAAGTTAATGAGGTTGTTGAGCCCTAACACTTGTCCTCAAATTGTTCGATATCTAAATGATTTTTTGGAATGCCTAATAGAGTCATTGTTTTTTTTAGTAGCATAGCTTTTTGGATTTTCTAAATGTTTTAAGTCTGGCTTTTTTTATTTAAATTTCAGTACCCAATGAATTACTATTCACTATGGAGTATATGCTAAGTGGTGTACAAGCATTGGTAGGATATGTAGATTATGTATGTGCAGATCAAATTTCAAGACTTAAATTAATCAGCATGGTAAGAGAATTTAATATGGAGGTTGAAGGGTGCAGTATATGGTATATGGATACCCATAGTGCAAGCAATGGCCTAAAAGAAATAGTAACTGACCTAGATGCCTTGACATTGGCTAATTCTATTGACTCTAGTAGAGAGATTAAAGTGTGCATCAAGACTACCAGAATACATGTGGTGCATGAAGATGTTGCAGGTGACATTACTGATTAGCAGACTATCTCACGAGCAATTGGGATTGAAGACTACCAAGGAGAATCAGATGCTTTTGAGGAAGATAATTTGGAGGACATTCTCATTGGGGATAATAGTAAGGGGAAAAACATGCAAGAAGAAGTTGAGATATTTGACTCAAAATACAGCTTTGGTGGAGAGTCAGATGATGATGACAAAAATAAGTATGATACTTCACATGTCATAATAGCAGTGGAAGGAGAAGACCCCCAGGTTGACTTTGATGGGGAAATCTTTTCTGATCATGGAGAATCTGATGAGTTACATTCTTGCTCTTCAACAGATTCAGAAGAAATTAAGACTTCTAGACCAAAATTCTCAGAGTTTAATGAAGACATAGATACGGGTGATCCTCAGCTTCAAATAGGCATAAAGTTTAGGGATTTTAATCAATTTAAAGCAGCTGCAAAGAATTATGGCATAAAGAACAGATATGTGATGAACTTTAGGCCAAACGATAGCACAAGTGCAAAGCTATATGCACAAGAGGATGTCCTTTTTATTTATGGGCTTCCCTTATGACTAGGGGTGTCAGTACAGTGCAAATTAAATCAGGGAACCTTAAACATGAATACACAAAGAAACACAAGAATAGACATGTGAATGCATTGTGGATAGCAAGAAAATACATGGAACAATTTAGGGTAGACCCTTCTTGGAAGCTCAGTGGAATAATGCAAGTTGTTAAGTTAAATCAAAATGTTGAGATAAGTAGACTAACAGCCTACAGGGCAAAATCAATTGCTTTAAGGTAAGTTCTTACAATCATTGTTATGTCTTGAATTATTTTGTATATGACAGATTATTGATTTTTACCAGTGAAACTAATGCTTTCTCTTTGTTGTATGTGTGTTATTTTCCTCAATGAAGGGAAATAGATGGGGATGGAGCAACATAGATAGCCAGTTTGTATGACTATAGGCTAGAATTGCTCAAGACCCGCCCAGGATCAACTATCAAGTTCAGATGTGATGATGGAATTTTTCAAGCTATGTATGTATGCCTTGCACCACTCAGGGCAGGTTTCTTGACTGGGTGTAGGAGGGTAATATGTGTTGATGGGTGTTTCCTTAAAGGAGCTTATGGAGGCCAACTTTTGTCAGCTGTAGGTGTTGATGCAAACAATTGCAGTTACCCAATAGCTTGGGTTGTTGTCAATAAAGAAAATAGATACAAGTGGTCCTGGTTCTTGCAGTTGTTAGGTGAAGATCTGAGCATTGAAAACAGTCATGCTTGGGCATTTGTCAGTGACAGGCAAAAGGTATACCAGACTTTAATTTGATTTGGTTTTAACATACAAGTAGTTGAATATTATTTGTTGATTTTCTAATGTTAAATGATTGCATTTCATTAGATTGGTTGATGTTCTGAATCATTGTATGCCCTGGTTGTATTGCTTGTATATGTCCTGTTTGATTTTTTTGTTCTGATTTTGTATATCCTGCTTGATTTTAAATTCTGATTTTGTATATCCTGGTTGATTAGATTATAAATATCCTACTTGATTCTTTGTTTTGATTTTGTATGTCTTGCTTGATTAGGGTATATATGTCCTGCTTAATTTCATATTCTGATTATGTATGTCCAGGTTATATATGTCCTAATTGATTTTTTGTTCTGATTTTGTATGTCTTGCTTGATTAGGGTATAAATGTCCTGCTTGATCTCATATTCTAATTTTGTATGTCCAAGTTATATATGTCCTAATTGATTTTTTGTTCTAATTTTCTATGTCCTAAATAAGAGTATGTCCTGCTTGCTTAGGTTGAAGTTCTGATTAGGTCATGTATGTACTATATGATTTTTTTTTCATGCTTGTTTTATTTCTTTTTTTTCAAGTTTAGGAGATTTTTTCATGCTTAGGTTATTCAACCATCAGTCAATCCCAAAAAAAAAAAATGTTGTCATTATATTTTATTATCTTTGTTGATAGATCATCTTGGTGAATTTAGTGTGGATATGAATCAGAGCATTAAACAACTATTCCAATTTTTTCTTGAATTGTACTCAATGCAATTGTTGACCTATTTCCTAATAGTGAACATAGGTTCTGTGTGAGACACATTCACACCAATTTTAGGAAAAAATTCATGGGGAAGGGACTTAAGGACCAGATGTTTCTTTGTGCTAAATCAACCTACCAGGCTGCATTTCATAGAGCAATGAACATCCTCAAAGGAATGTCTATAGGGGCATACGAGTATATGAAGAACATAGCTCCCCAACATCAGTCTAGAGCATATTTCCAAACACAGTTCAAATGTGATATTTTGCTGAATAATCTGTGTGAGGGTTTTAACAATCATATACTTCAGGCAGGACAAAGGGTATAGTGACTATGAATGAAATAATTAGGACTCAATTGATGATTAGAATACAAAAGAGATTCAATGAAGTATTGCACAACCCATCATTGTCCAGGGGTCCTTAAAAAATTGGATATATTCAAACAAATGAGTGCATTCTACACTCCAACTTGGTCGGTCTTGCGGGCGGGGAGGGGGAGGGTCCTTAAAAAAATTGGATATATTCAAACAAATGAGTACATTCTACACACCAACTTGGTCGGCGCGCGCCGGGAAGGGGGGAAGGTCCTTAAAAAATTGGATATATTCAAACAAATGAGTACATTCTACACACCAACTTGGTCGGGTAGCTGCGAAGGGGGAAGGTCCTTAAAAAATTGGATATATTCAAACAAATGAGTACATTCTACACACCAATTTGGTCGTGCACTGCTGTGAGAGTGTAAATATCAAGTGGTAGGCCCTGATGGGCAGTTTGTTGTTGATAAAGAAGAAGGGAGATGTTCTTGTAGAGTTTGGCAATTAAGAGGACTGGCATGTAGTCATGCAGTGGCAGTTATATATTACAACAATGAGAGACCTGAAACCTATATCCATCAATACTATAGTGTGAGCACATTCCTATCAACATATGGGCACACCTTAAACCCAACCCATGGCAGGGATCAATGGCCCAAGAGTGACCAAGGGCTAATGATTTCACCATTGGCAATCAACAAGAAAAAGGGTAGGAGGACAATGTTGAGAAGGAAAGAATTTGGCGAAGAAGTGAGATGCTTCACAAATAGAAAGGTGAGCAAAAAAGGAGGGCATGTTAGATGTGGCTTGTGTGGTGACAAAGGCCACAATAGAAGATTTCATGCTAATCAGGTAAGCTTGCCATCTAAATGATTCCAATTATTTAAATTATTATACATTTTTTACATCATCATCTCAATTTGCAGGCCAATAGAGGTAATACAACTGGGAGTCAAGATGGGGTTGGCATTGGGCTAAATAGACATGTAAAGTTAACTTGTTTGATTTATGTTTTCTTTGAACTTGTGTTATGGTATTAAATACTCTCTAGCAAGGTGATAATGAAAGTGCAACTGCAGAAATGAGACAAACTCCAGCTGAAACAGTTGAATCAATGCAGGTAAGTCACCCACATGGATCACAAGATCCTTTGTTGAAGGTGAGACATGTTAATAATAATTGTTTTAGATTTTTCTGCGCATATTTTACAGTTTCACATAAATTGACATCAATTTTTGTTGAAGGTGATCTCCACACATGAGCCTAATGGGAGGCACAAAGGGAAAAAATTGGCCACACACCGTGGGATGGTTCGAAGGTTTAGGAGGTTTTCAATTTCTAGCTTAGTGGGTCAACGGATTGAGGAAGACGAAGAAAGATGACTGGGCAAGATACACTAACATGTGACTCCATGTGACATGGCTGACGTGGCGTCCGTGACCGGAGAATTAACTTTACGGTGCCCACGCCAGCTAATGAAGCTGGTAATCGTTCGGGTGACCGGTATTTGAAATAATTAATAACTTCAGTGATCATTTAGAAACAAATCAAACTTGAACGAGCAAAATGAAATTTGAGCAAACTTTTGTGATTTACCAAAAAAATAAACACAAGATAAACATCACTTCATGAATGGAGAGGCCTTCAACCAAAGGAAGAATTTGAGCAACTTTCTCCTATCTTCATGCTATACACGGTGAGCTTCTTTGATAGCAGCTGCTTCAGCCATGGACCTAAATCCTATTCCACCCATTTCAACGAAGCTGCAAAAAATTTCAGTCAATGTATCCATGAGGGGTCCCTTTGGACACTTTTCCTCTTTCAGTGTTTTGAGGTGCTAGTATTCTCTAATGCCATATATAGGTGATGGAGATACAACAAGTTCTTGTGTGGGTATAGAAAACCCATCATTGGGTAATTGAGAGAAACATATGTCCTCATCCAAACTAAATTTTCTTGCCCATATTGCTCTGCATCGATCATCTCCAATGTCATCTCATGCAGTGCCCTATGCTCTATCCTTCGTGAACACTGGAGTGAGGTCATTAAAAAAAAGATAGGATTTTCCATAGAGGCCAACTGCTTTTTTTATGGTTCTACATTGCATTAGAAAAGAAAGTTAGTAACACAAATTACATGTATCCCTAAACAAAATGTGTATTTACTAAATATAGTAATGCATACCTTAACATATATATATTAGTCGTATTCACTTTTCTCACATTCAATAGTGCACCTTTCACTGTTCCAAACAAAACCACTAATCTGTAAGTTTTTGGTAATTGCAATACTATGTTTTCTCAATAGCTTCACTCGAGACTCAATATTGGGCGAGGCTTTTATCATCCTTTGTGGAAGTTTTTCCTTTATCATCCTCTCTAATTGGACAAGGTACCCATTGTGAAATCCATTCTCGGATCGCCACATAGGATTTGTTGATAGCTCTAGCTACAAAGGAATCAATGAGTTCCTTATCTTCATCCGTTGTTCGATAGTGTTCAGTTTGTCCCCTACTTCCTACTTGTGAATCTGGATCTATACTAAATAAACATAGAGGCACTAGTAGATATCAGACAATTTATAATATTATTGTCATATAAGACTTAAATTCGTGTAAACTTTTATTACAAAAAATAAACACATTATGTTAATATATATACATATATGGCTTTATAATACATGGACTGCTAAAAGAAAGTCAATGATATTTGAATGTGCAGTTAGAGAAATCATAGTGAGGAATCATTGCATATGTCAACAACAATGATGTTTTTTTAATGAAAAAATGGTTATTTTCTTACATTAATCAAATGCAATAAAAAAATCTTTTTTAAATGATAATATATCTATAATAAATCATAGCAATCAATAATTAGGCAACTTCTCATTAATGGCAGTTTCTACAGTTAAATTTAAAGCTATTTAAAAATAAATTAAAGCAATCAAGGTTCATGCAACTTCATACAAATACTTAATATGTGTAGACTTTAATTACATAATAAATTTCAAAACACATGCTTCCAATATCAACACTAAAATGTTTGTTTATAGAAAATAAGCCTTGATTAAAAAAAATGCATATGGAAGCATTCACACTCATTACATACTATCACTTAATAAAATTAATTTGATCGCCAAACATATCTGTAGCCATATCAAGTCTAAATTGGGTCCAATTATCTGTTGGGTCAACAGCTGAAATATTGTCAGTCTTATCTCTTATGTTCTTGTTCATGATTACACTATTGAGTTCATTTTCTGTGGGGTCTTCATTCATCTCTTTTCTAATAAAGTTATGCAATAAGCAACATGCATAATGATACGGTGTTGGGTTGCTATATCATTAAAACTTGGACTAGATAGAATTTTCCAACAAATTTTTAGGAGAGTGAATGTTCTCTCAGTTACATTCTTAGCACTTGCATGTTTCATTTTGAAAAACTCTTGACATATACATGGTTGACATCCATTATCCCAAGAGCTTAGGTGATGATATCTTTGTTATCAAAAAGACGCAAGAAAACCGGGGCAATTTGCATAACCAAAATCCACCAAATAGTAAAATTCTAACTTTTTTTTTGTTAAACAATAGTTTTAGAAGCTATTTGACTATTATCATTATATAAAGCAAGGTGATTATAATTTATTTACCGGTTGGAACATTTAATCCATTATGCTTTGTTATAGCACCCCTAAGAACTCGGCCGTCATAAGCTGAGCCCTCCCAGCTAGATAACACATTAATAAACTGCATATCTTGACTACGGACGCCGATCACATTAGTAGTGATTTTAGATGTCCTTGATCTATATCTTTGTCGATCAGCTTTAGGCACATCCACTCTGATATGAGTTCTATCCAATGCACCAAGGTAATTCTACATTGAATAAAAATAACTTGTTTCCTGTAAAACATAGGCTATGTATTTTTTTTTTATAGTTGAATTTTCTAGAATAGGTTATGCTTTTATTCAATAAGACACCATGGCAAAGTATGATTGACTTCAAAACATCATGGAAATATCTACTAGTTGTCTCACCAGACTGAACGAAGTCAAATTTGATTATCCTATTTTTTACAAAATAAAATAACCGCAAAATTATAATGAATAATAGAAAAATATATCTAATGTAATAAAGTTTGGTTTAAAATTAATATATAAGTATATTACTACTGGCCTATGGCTAATATACCCGAAGATCCATTTTTTGATGCACAACTCTATGTGTCCACGTGTAAGACATGTGATGGATCCATCCAAATTGAACACGATCTAGATGCATACCAACAAAGGTTCTCTAAAATTTCACCGCCACATGGCACTACTTTATTCATCATGATAGAAATATCAAATAAACCCATACAACATGAACTCATCATATTTAATTTTTAAAATATCAAGGTTTTATCTGTAAAGTTTTATAAAAAAATATTTTAATTTTCTAAAAAATATATATTAATTTATAATTTATGAAATGCATGCACGTAGCACTCACCTTTCTTTTATCTCCACGGAATATCAAAAAAAAAATCATTATTATCATCATCCAAACTATATAATTTTTTATTTATATTTTTAATAAATTAATTTAATTAATTATTTTTTCCCAATTGGATAAAGTTTCAACCCCTACGAAATCTCTCAGATCACCTCTCCCACACGATGACCCTCTTCCACCCATGCCCCCTTGTTCCTCCGTCCCTGCATATTATCAATGTCCATATCTAAAATAACAATTAATAGTGCATCAAAACATTATGTACACAATATATTGGACATAAAATTTAATCATTTGAAGCATGTGTAACATTACTACTCTAATGTTTAATATATTGGTGTTCTAAAATTTAATGCATTGTTTCATATGCTCGTAGATGTTTTCATTTCCCTTCAATAGTTACAAAATATTATCATTTTGTAAATATTCAACCATGAACTAAAATAAAAATCCATGAAACTTGTTAACCACAATGCAACTAGCAAATATAAAAATCTCTTTGTCAACATTTTCATTTCCCTTCAATAGTTACATAATATTTTCATTTATGTATATTTTAACTGAAATTAGTCAACACCCTATATATTTCCATCATTCTTTGAGTAAAATGTTTTTGTTGATATCTAATTAACAATGTTGTTGGATAATAATTGATAAACATGGTCTAATATTCATTACCATGCAATAGAATCAAAATATTCACTTAATTACTTATCTTTATTATTGTTTACCTATATTATTTAAATTAATTATATAAACTAGTACAAGTGACTGATTACAAAAGTTTGTATACTATTGTAATATAGTTTAGTATTTAGATAGTGATACATTGTGAAATTAATTAATGTGAGGGTAAATGACAAATGTGTTTGTTAATTCTAAATTTACAACGTTATTATTGGGTTGAAATATCTTAAAAATAAAGGGTAGGTGGTGAAAAAATTTCAACAAGATAAGACAATTAAAAGATAATAATTTTAAAAAAAGATAATATTAATATGTTCATTACCATCTCCAATAGAGTGAGAATATTAAAACATGCTTTAATGTTAATATGGTTGCCTTTATTTATGAAAAGAAGAAAAAAAAATAGTATCAAAAGAAAATCTTCTTGTTGGGGTACAACAGTAAAACAAAAATCTCATATTACATATTCAAGCAAAACAATAACATAAATTTTGAAAAAAAAAAACAAAAAGGAAAATGGGAGGAGGTCATATTATAGATCCCGTAGAGATATGACTATGCAGTCAAGGGGAAACGGTGGAGTGTAAGCAATATTACTGGTTGTGATGAAGGAGGCCTCGTCGGGGTAAGAGATGACAAAGGAGTGGTGACAAAGCAAGGAGGATGTTAATTAGTGTTGATGAATGACCTCTCCTCCTTGATGAGTTAGGGATTTCTTAAGGTGTGGGAATATATAAACATGTAATTTTTGAATTTGTTAGGGGTGAAATGGTAACTTCACCTTTTAGTATATCTAAACCCACCAGTTTTTGGAGGAATGACCATGCAAGGTTTGGGAGGCATTTTTTCCTACCCCATGTCTTTCCCAAGTAATTTGATGCATACCCAAACATGGGTATGTACCAAAAGAGGGAGTGATCCCATGCATTAGGGATCACTCCCTAGAACTAAACAGGGCCTCAGAGGCGTAACTGACTAACTGTTGTTGAAGCTATCGTGTTTGCTACATGCAAAGGTAATCTAAAATCACTTGGTTTTCATGATTTAATAGGGTATCATCATATTTCAAAATTGTATTATTCTCACTACAAGAAAGATAAGCACACAAAGTATACGTGCTTTAAATTGAAGAGATATCTAAATTAATGGGAAAAGAACAAATTTAAATAAACATGAGGAAAGACAATGAATAAAGCACAAATTATGGTAATAATAGAGCAACACATTGGATCCCCAATCAATGGCCTTTTCAAAGAAAAATACACTCAACTTATGTCTTTGTTAAACCTTGAGAAGGACCATGTCAATAATTTAATAAATAATTTTGTGGGTATGGAAATTTCTCTATTTAATGATAAAATTGAATGAATTTTTTGATCAAGTGCTAGCAACCACACAATCTGCCCAAAGAATGTCTTGCATGATAAAAGAAATTTTTATTATACTTTCCCTGCTAATGTTCCATATGCTTCCTCTATTTTAATTAAGACTTATGGGAATGCTACTACGATTCACATATAAAATTAAACATGTGATCTTTACATAGCTTCCTTTACTTGTAATCACATATCAATAAGCAAATTAACCAAATTCTAAATTGTGTCACTCATTCTTTTTCCCTCATGATTCTATGCTTTACAAGACCTAGCCATAAGGAAGGTGATTGGTATGGTGATCTTAAGGATGTTTTTTTATTATTTTTAAGTAATCAAAGTCTCCATAACCTCTATAAATTATGCTAATAATCTTGGTTTCTTTGTATGGCATAAATAGCTTTGACATTTACTTTTTATATGTTGTTTTCCATTGATAGCATAATTTTTTATGATGTGAAGAATTTCATGAGCGTTGTGGCACTTGTCATCATGACACACAAGTTTTCAGGTTTTTCATACTACCTCTATTAAGATTCAAAATGCTTTTGCATCTCAACAAGTTTTTCACTCCTAAGAGTGATAGCTTTTTAAGTGCTCTTGAGGATTAGCTTCAGTGTTGCTTGGGAAATTTGAAGTTCTACAGTGACGCTTGCTGGTTTAATTTGCCCCACTTGATTTTTCAAGTTCTACAGTAACGCTTGCTGGTTTAATTTAGCAGACTCAATAATCTGAAATATAGTGTCCAACTGTTGGAACTTGGTATCCGTGGTCCGAATAAAGTGGGTGAGCACATCCTCTAGAGTGGGCTTCTTCTCCTGGGCAAATAAGACTGAAATTATGGCATAAGTCGATCTCTATTGCTGCATCTAATTACTCTATGAGAAATTTGAATGATTTCTCCATCCAGGGTTATAGATATCACTATAGGGGGTTCCCTTGTGATCGGAGAGCACTACCAATGAAATCCACCTGCTCACTGAGTTTAGATGCTGCTCCTACTATCGGGCAATCTGTAATTGTTATGTCCTCCCCTCACATGTCTTACATGTCATAACTACAATGGGCTTCTGAAGTGATAAGCAGTCAATATTTTTGCTTAATGCTTTAACCTGAGCTGCCAATACAGTAACTTCACTAACTTCTAGCACACATGCTGCCTTAGGTACTAGCCTTCCTCTTGAATTCCACTGATAATTATTCATGGCAATCTTCTCAATCAGCTGGTTGGCTACCTCTAGGGTCCTACTGCCTAACTTCTAGCACACCTGCTACCTTGAGTACTGGCCTTCCTCTTGAATTCCACTGATAATTATTCATGGCAATCTCCTCAATCAGCTGGTTGGCTACCTCTAGGGTCCTACTGCCAAATGTTCCTCATGCTGCAGAGTCAATCAACTATTTAGTGTTCTAATTTATAGCCTGATGAAAAATTTGGACCTCCATCCACTAGGGGATTATGATGTGGACATTGTCTCAAAAGGTCCTTAAACCTCTCCCATATCTCGAACAAGGACTCATTGTCTTCTTGAGTAAATGAAGTGATTTTTTACCAAAGCTTAATGGTTCTGCCTTGGGGAAAGTATCGGATGAAAAATGCCTCAACCAACTATTATCAAGTAGTGATAAAGGCTTGGGGAAGTCCTTGTAACTATTGTTTAGCTCTCCCCTTCAATGAGAATGGAAACAACCTCAATCTAATTGCATCCTCCGAAACTCCATTCATCTTGAGCATATCACATACTTCTGAAAGCCCTCTAATGTGGTTGTTTGGGTTTCCATCTAGCAACCCATGAAAATGCATAGACTATTGAATCATTTGAATAAAGGCAAGTTTTAACTCGAAGTTGTTAGCTACCACGGGTGGCCTCACCATGCTAGTCTATGATCCAGTTAATGCTGGCTTGGTATAATCGGGAAAAGTTCTATATTGTTCTCCCTATTCTGCCATTGCAACTGAATGCTCACCTTCTATCACTAGTTCTTTCGAACATGTCTCCCCTAATAAAGTTATTCTTAATCTTGTTCTAGTCACTTGCTCGACATTAATGTTGTCTTACACTATCCGGGATAACTTGCTCCTTGGCATACACTTGAATTAAAAGAGAAGACAAATATTAGAATAGATGAGAGTGCGAGAAAGAAAAAGACAAAAAAGGAAACTAAAATAATAGTTGAATTAACAAAACACAAGAAGTGTTCCTAATATTTCTAAGTTCCCCAACAATGGAGTTAGAAACTTGATGGGGACTAATGTCTAGGGGTGTAATCGATCGAGCTTGAGCCGAGTAGTAGCGAGCTCGAGGTCGAGCTTGACTAAAAATTCGGTATTCGATACTCGGCTAAAGCTCGATTGAGTATTCATTTTATAGCTCGAGCTAGACTCAATACACAAATCGAGCTACTCGAGCTCCCTCGACTAAGCTCGAAAAGGCTGAACATGACCAATAACATTATGCTCGAGCTCGAGCTCGACTCGAGCTCAAAAGTTTTCCCTTTGATTTTCATCAAATAAATCTAATATTATATACATACATATGTGCTTGATTAGGCTCGTGAGAACTTGAGCCAAGTATCACAATACTTGAACTCGGCTCTCTCGACTACTCGAGCTCCTCGAGCTCGGCTCAACCGCGATCGAGCCGAGTTTGAGTTTTCACTGAGTCGAGCCCTAGTAGCTTACGAGTAGAGGTGTGTCATTTACACCCCTACTAATGTCACCTACAACACAAAGTGCACTTGCCGCTCAAGTAAGAAAAGTGTGCTTGAGGAAGGGTATCGATTCATGTGGAACTTGAAACTATTAGTACTAATTCTAATCTTGATATTCAGCCTAACTAAGATTGAAGATGTCAAATTAAGAGTAAAAACAAAAAGCTGAAACTTAATTAACTTAGGCGAAAATAAATTGATGGCAGATCAAGCATGAAAGAGAAGTGCTCTGGTACAAGCTTCCCCTAAGATTTGATTAAGCTCTAGACAAGGTTACCCCATTAATTACAATTCAATTGAACTGAGAAAATTTTTAGAACACATTACCCATTTTCTAAGGTGAGCAATAACTGGAGCCATACAGAGCTGATACAAATTACCCTACAACTTCTATACATTCTATGAACTTTTCCTAGAAAAAATAGGGTTAAATAGGGTTCAGAGAAATAGATAATCATTCTCTAACAATGACTGCCTCTAATACCATATGGAGTAAGAATTGGAATCTCATCCTGAAGCTTACTCCTTATGATTGCATTACATGCAAAACCTTAATGTAATTTCATTTGAAAAAAAAACACGGAGAAAGAAATATCAATTCTAAAGTGCCCTATTTCTAGGCGAACTCATGTTTCCCTTCAAACACTATATGTCTATATACGGTGCATCTCTCGATCTTCACTCACATACATTAAACATGAAACTCTTGGCTCTCGCTACAATAGAGTTCAAGACAAAGGAGACACTTAATTGAATTCAAAAGTATGATATTGCGATAAGAAAGTTAATACAAGATTAAAAATCTACAACCAATGTCATCAAAGACTAAGCACTAGGTTCTACCTATGCCTAAATACCATGAATTTTAGTTCTCAATTAATGGAGAACAATCATACAATCAAAGTCCTAGAAGTCTCCTCCTCTCTTCCCTCTATTTGGCTGCTAAAGATTACCCCAAAACCCTCATAAATCCTT
The DNA here is from genome assembly GCF_009730915.1 of Dioscorea cayenensis subsp. rotundata. Lineage (NCBI taxonomy): Eukaryota > Viridiplantae > Streptophyta > Magnoliopsida > Dioscoreales > Dioscoreaceae > Dioscorea > Dioscorea cayenensis. The sequence goes on from NC_052489.1 coordinate 13,177,658, forward strand.
TTATACTTAACCCCCTTACTGGTCCCTTATGAGCATATAATGGGCAATAAGAAACTGGAGATGAGAGGTTGCATAAAAATAAGGCTATAAGAAATCTTAAGGTATTCTGCCTGGATATTACAGTCCAACTTACAATCTCAAGTACTGGATCGTAAACTTTACAGACGTAAGTGGGTCATAAGGTATTATGGTTGGCCTGTTTTCCTATTTAGATGCTGAGGAAGACTTTTCTTCTGCTTCTTGCTTCAAAATTACTTCATTTGACTCCCTTAAGCTCATTATGCCTTGCTTGTGACCTAGAATCAATATCTCAGCATGTTAAGTACCATATTCCAAATAAATGACATAATACATGCTAATTGATCAGTGTAGAAAATAATATGAAAATATGTTCATTTAAGCAATTATCATTTATCCTCGTGGTATGACCATGTGTATTGTTTACACAAGTCATAGTATAATTTAAAGTAGGCTACTAGGCAATGGTTTGCCAAATTTTTTGTTGCCATTTTCCATTTTGGTTTTACCTAATCCAATATTAACAACTCTTTATTTTCATGCTACAAGGAAACCTTGTTAGGTATGGCTCATATACTAAATGAAAGACATATGCTGAAGTGGAGCGAAATTGAGGAGTTTCGCAGTATGTGGATTGGGGGTGTGGAGGCAATGCCCCCGTAGTATGGTACAGGGTAAATTTGTAAATTCTACCGTGAGTTATATATATGCATTGTATTTGTAACCCTAATTAATTCTTTCTTCTGAATTATATATATGCATTGTATTCTTTTTTCCGAACCTCGTTAAATCTTTTTCTTCTTTTATTCTTGTGATTATTAGCGTGATTTTCTCTCAATAATTGGTATCAGGAGCGAGGTTGAGATGGCTATATTCGGTGCAAAATTCGGAGTTGTGAAGTTTGATGGAACTGGCAATTTCGGATTGTGGCAAACAAGGGTAAAGGATCTGTTGGCACAACAAGGGATTCTAAAGGCTTTGCGGCCAAAGAAGCCAGATACTATAGAGGCTGAAGATTGGGAAGAACTATAGCAGCGAGCGATAGGAACCATACTACTATGCTTAGCAGATGAGATCATGTATCACGTAATGAATTTGAAATCTCCAGGCGAAGCATGGGCGAAGTTGGAAACTCAGTCTATGCCCAAATCCCTAACGAATAAACTGGATCTGAAGTAAAGGTTGTATGGGCTGAAGATGCAGGAAGGTTCTGATTTGGTGTAGTATGTGAATGTCTTTAATCAAATAATCACAGATTTAGCTCGACTTGATGTAAGTATTGAAGCCGAAGACAGAGCGATGATTCTATTTTATTCATTACCTTCTTCTTATGAACACCTGGTGACTACTCTTACATATGGGAAAGAAACTATCAAAGTTGAAGAGCTTACTACAACCTTGTTGGCGCATAGTCATCAGAAGCAAAGTGCAGTGAAAAACTCTCATGGTGACTGACAAGGTCTCCTTGCGTATATCCCGCAAGTGCACTGGTTTGTCGAAGTAATAATCCCAGGTGAGTGGGTATCGAATCCACAGGGAATAGGGGATAGAAATACTTAATTCGATTCTTAGCTATGCGAAAGATCAATGTTGATACGTGTGAAAATGATTCAATTCTCAACAATAAAAACAAGTAAGAGAGCAAAAGTAAAGAAGGGGATAAGGCAATCGATGAAGATGGGGTACCCGGGTAATGCTCTGCCTAGTATAGTCATTTCAAGTGCAAGAACCCTCTATTATGCTTTCTAATCAATGCAATAGTGAGTCGTGGAAATCCTTAATTACATAGTCCCAAATCTAAGGTCAACTATGTCTAACTCTATACATGTCCCGGAGGAGAAATCGAACGATCTCAACACCTCGCACTCGCATAGAGTTGCAATGAGCTCTAGGGATTCCAAGTGATAAATCTCTTCCTAATTATAGACCTAACCCTTTGGTTCAGGTGGAAGGTCCCTAACCACAATTAAGCCCTAGATACTAAGATCACCTCAACGCTTCACTCCATTGCACGCGCAACTAAGCCCCAGCGGAGGGTCATCCCTTAGACCATTCACTCTATTATGGCCACAAAGAACTCAAGGAATGGAGGCAGAATCTATCACGTCGGAGGGGAAAGGGGACGCTCCTGTACCTCTCGACTCACCCTCTCAACCCTCTCCAACCTATCTTTGTCTAACGCTCGTGGTGTGTCACTCACTCACAAGGTTGCCAACAAGAACTCTCAACCCTACTGTCACTCTAGGGGAAATGTCCAAACAATCAAGCATTCAAGGTTGAAACTCACAATAAACATCAATTAATTGAAAGCATAAAAAAGAGATTCAATGAAATGAATACATCCTAGGGTTCACAAATACCCAAGTACCCACTAGGGGTTTAGCTCTCCATGGAGCTAAGTACAATCAAAAAAATAGAATGTAAAAGCAATGAATCCATAAAGAAACCCTCTCGATGGTCGTGTTGATGGTCTTGTGGAAAGTTCTCTACTCGTCATCCAAGGATTCCCTCGTTCGGTATAGGATACGCCTAGACGGAAGCTCCCCTACCAACCTTCTTCCTCAGGAATGACGATGTCGGAACCGTAGAACCTCTCCAAAGCCTTGGCCAATACCCCTCGAAACCCTAGCCGAAGCCCTCTCGCAAGTTGGGGAAAAGATCGAGAAAAGAATTACCAAAATCGGGGTTGAATCGGCTTTAAATAGGGCTGGAATCGGGCAACTACATGGGCGTGGATGCTCCATGCGCCCGTGCTGAATTTCCACACGGGCGTGGATAATTTCCACACGCCCATGTGGATTCTCTGTTTCTCTGATTTCTCGGCCGGCTGTGAACATTGCTGCTATAGTACATGCTACATTGTTTCTACAGTGCTCTGCTACAGTATTCGGCCTGGATAGCTTCCCAATTCCATACTTTCATCGGGGTAACGCAAACGGGTACACGTTCACGTCGTGGATCACTTGCTTCTTCAATGGTGTACACGTTGGTGGAGCTCTTGTTCTATGTGCATAAGTCGGAATGCTCGAATGTGACTGCCTTTGTGCCCCTCCAAATGGATGTGCCCACTCGAATACGAGGAGGTTGGCACACACTCTAGCATCTCACACCTGACCTATGTCTTCGCGTTTGAACCTTAGCAAGATTTCCTCCAAAATTGGTGCATTATGATCCACATTGGCCTATTTCCTTCATACTCGGCCTCACAACCCTACCTGCATAAAAGTAACATAAAAACACACATATTAGTGTAAAAACCTGAGAAAAGTAATGCTCAACATAAGGAATGAACGCTTTGCATTCGTATCGCACAAGCACTTATCAGTGACAGTTTATATGTTAAGGGTAATCAGGATCGTGGAAGGAAGTTAGAGAAGGAGGGTTCTGAAAAACAAAATTTTAGATCAAAGTCTAAGGGTAGAAAGACGATTCATTGCTTCAAGTGTAAGGAGCCAGGACATATGAAGAGAGATTGTCCAAAGTTGAAAAAGCAGACTGATGAAAAATGTGATGAATCATCCAAGTCTGCGAATGTGGTGCAAAGTGACAATTCAGATTGTAGAGATGGTGATATGCTTTCAGTTTCAACAAATCTGGTTATGGATGCTTGGATTCTGGATTCCGGATACTCTTATCATATAACGCCTAACAGGGAGTGGTTCACGTCATTTAGGTCAGCTTATTCTGGTTCAGTCTATTTAGGTGATGATCGATGTTGCAACATTGTTGGTATTGGTGAAGTTAGAATTAAGATGTATGATGGTACTGTTAGAACACTTTGTGATGTTAGGCATATACCAGATTTGAAAAGAATCTAATTTCCTTGGCCATTTTGCATAAGAATGGTTTCATTCCTAAAGCAGATGAGGATAGGGAAACCATTAGAATTGTTAAGGATGCATTGACTGTGATGAAAGGAAAGCTAACTGCAGGAAATATCTATAAACTGTTAGGAAGTACAGTTGTAGGTAGAGTCCATTTTGTTGAGTCATATGATAACAATACAAAATTATGTCACATGCGTCTTGGTCATCTTAGTGAACGTGGGATGACTGCATTGTATAAAAGAAATTTGTTGCATGGTGTTAAAAGCTGCAAGCTCGATTTTTGCAAGTTTTGTGTTCTTGGAAAGCAGACTAGAGTTAGTTTCTTGACTAGAAAGCACAAAACTAAAGGGATTCCAGATTATGTGCATTTTGATGTGTGGAGGCATATGAGGGAATTGTCATTGGGTGGATCTCAATATTATGTTACTTTTACTGATGATTTTTCTAGAAAATTTTGGGTGTATTTTTTGAAACAGAAATCTGAATTTTTTGCCAAATTCAAGCTATGGAAAGCCGAGGTGGAAAACCAAACTGGTAGAAAGATCAAGTATTTGAGATCTGATAATGGCACAAAGTACACATGTTCACAATTTCAGAAATTTTGTGAGGAGTATGGGATTTAGAGGCATTTTCCAGTGCGTAAGACACCGCAGCAGAATGGTGTTGTAGAAAGGATGAATCGGTCGTTGACTGACAGGGCAAGATGCTTGAGACTGACTGCAAGGTTTCCTAAAAGCTTCTAGGTAGAGGCTGTGAGTATGGCGTGCTACCTCATCAATAGATCACCATGGTCATCATTGGGTGGAAAGGTTGCAGAAGAGGTATGGACAGGTAATGCAATTGATTTTGATCACTTACGGATTTTTGGTTGTCTTGCTTATGTGCATGTACTTGGTGATGAAAGATCAAAACTTGATCCAAAATCCAAGAAGTGTATCTTTCTGGGCTACAAGAAAGGTGTCAAAGGATACAAGTTTTGGGATCTGATTGCAAAGAAAGTGGTGATCAGTAAGATGCAGTTTTTGGTAAGCAGTTCATGTTGCAACAGCATCAAGAGAAAGTGCTAGAAAATAGTTACAGTTCAGATACATTACAGATGGATTTAGAACCTCATCCAATAGTAGCTGAGAGAGTTGAAAGTCTAAATCCAACATCTGGTGGTTCTAATACAGATGATCTACAAAATTATAATCTAGCCAGAGATAGACAATGGCACACCAATGTAAAGCCTCAAAGCAGATTGGGTTATGAAGACATGGTCTCTTTTGCACTACTCATTACTAGTGATGATCCAGCTACTTTCTAAGAAGCTATCACTAGCCAGGAGAAAAAGGAATGGATGGGTGCAATGGTTGAGGAGATGGAGTCTTTGCAGAAAAATCATACATGGGAGCTAGTTTAGTTTCCAGAGGGAAAGAAGACTATTGGGTGCTAGTGGGTGTACAAAAAGAAACCAGCAGTATCAGAAATATAAGGGGAAAAGTTCAATGCTCGATTGGTAGCAAAGGGATTTTCACAACATAAGGGGATAGATTATGATGAAATTTTTTCTCCTGTGGTTTGGCATACTTCAATCAGGGTAGTACTTGCATTAGTAGCTTGTTGGGATTTGCATTTAGAACAGATGTATGTTAAAACTACTTTTTTGCATGGTGATCTAGATGAGCAGATTTACATGGTGCAACTAGAGAGGTTTACTTAACCTGGATATGAGCATCTAGTTTGTAGGTTAAAGAAATCATTGTATGGGTTGAAACAATCTCCAAGACAATGGTACAAGCGGTTTGACTCCTACATGATTCAGATTGGCTATAGACGATGTGAGTATGATTGTTGTGTTTATGTTAAGAGCCTTGATTATACTTCTTTTATTTTTATGTTACTGTATGTTGATGATATGTTGATTGCTATAAAGAACATGTATGATGTCCTTGGTTTGAAAGCTTTGTTGAGCCAGGAATTTGACATGAAAGACTTAGGTGCTGTAAAGAAAATTCTTGGAATGAAGATTCATAGAGATAGAGGCTCAAGAAAACTGTTGCTATCTCAATGAGGCTATTTTGAGAAAGTGTTAGACAGGTTTGAGATGAGCAAATCAAAGTCAGTGAGCACTCCATTAGCAAATCATTTTAAGCTTTCTTTAGAACAGTGTCCTAAGACAGATAAGGAAATTTGAGACATGGCAAATGTTCCATATGCTAGTATAGTTGGCTGCTTGATGTATGCTATGTCTAAACCAGGTAGGCAACATTGGGAAGCAGTCAAGTGGATTTTCAGGTATCTGAAAGGTACTGTAGGGCATGGAATTATTTCTGGCAGTCAGCAGAATGATCCTTTAATTGTAGGATATGTGAATTCAGACTATGCTGGTGATTTGGATTAGGTAGGCGACATTGGGAAGCAATCAAGTGGATTTTCAGGTATCCGAAAGGTACTATAGGGCATGGAATTGTTTTTGGCAGTCAGCAGAATAATCCTTTAATTGTAGGATATGTGGATTCAGACTATGCTGGTGATTTGGATGACATAAGGTCTACAACTTGGTATGTTTTTACTCTTGGTAGAGGGGCTATATGTTAAAAATCAATAGTTCAGTCTATTGTGGCATTATCTACAACTGAAGCTGAGTACATGGCAATAGCTGAAGCTACTAAAGAAGCCTTGTGGCTTACTGGGCTAGTGAAGGAACTGGGTGCTGAGCAAGGTGGAGTTTAGTTGCTTTGTGATAGTCAAAGTGCTATTTATTTGGCTAAGAACCAGGAATATTATGCTAGAAGTAAGCATATTAATGTGTGGTTTCACAAGATTAGAGAGTTGATTGCATTTGGTGAGATACTATTGCATAAAGTTCATACTAGTGAGAATGCAGCTGATATGTTAACCAAGCCGGTTACTATCAACAAGTTCATGCATTGCTTGGACTTGTTGAATGTTGATTGTTGCTAGACAAGCAAGGTAGCCCCATTTTGGTGTGTGTGAAACTCTACGGTTTAATCTCCTAAGGGGCTTGATATTCGTCAAGGTGGAGATTTGTTAGGTATGGCTCATATACTAGATGAAAGACATATGCTGGGGCGGAGTGGAATTGAGGAGTTTCGTAGTATGTGAGTTAGGGGTGTGGAGGCAACGCCCCGGCAGTACAGTATAGGGTAAATTTGTAAATTATACCGGGGGTTATATATATGCATTGTATTTGTAACCCTAATTAATTCTTTCTTCTGAATTAATAAAAAAGGCCGCCGCTCATCGCTCCCGAGGACGTAGCCATCTCGCCGAACCTCGTTAAATCTTTGTCTCCTTTTATTCTTGTGATTATTAACGTGATTTTTCTCTCAACAGTTATTAATAAGAAAGATGTCTTGTATCTTAATGTTGTCAAGCACTATTTGGCAACTTGGATTCCGTTCATAGGTCTTGGTACATAGTCTTAAAAAAAAATTTGGGTTATTTGCTCTACTGAGGATATTGTCGTATCTCAACGAAAATATACATCGGACATCTTTCATGAGACTAGTATATATGTTTGCTTCCAAGCCTTGCCATTTCCTCATTAAGGAAAACCATAGGTTAGTTAACGTTCTTGATGATTGCCACTTCCTTGATAATCTCAGTCTGGCAGTCTCTACCATCACTTAGTTGGGCCCTTAATACATTTGACAATAACTAGACTTAACATTTATTACTCAATGCATGCATATTTTGTCTCAGTTTATACACCAACCTCACCGATTAAGGATATTGGCGAGTTACCCTCCAAATATTATGTTATCTTAAATTGGCACTAGAACAAAGAATTTTCTTGTCTTAATGCTAATAGCCTTTCTTTTATAGCATGCTATGACTACAACCAGGCTAAATGTCCTATTTACTTGGCATTCATTCAGTGGCTACTACATATTTTTGGGACATTCTCGTATCTCATTTTTGGGACATTCTCCTATCTCTTGGCAAAGCATGAAACAAGTTACAATATGACACTCTTCTGCTAAAGTAAAATATCAACTCATGGTCACAACTACTTGTGAATTGATTTGGTTGCAGCAGGTTGCTTTCTGATTTGACTGTGAATCATTATTCTCCTATACTTTTCCACTTTAATAATCAAGTTGCAATGCATGTTACTAATAATATTATCTAATATAAACAAACCAAATACATTGAGATCAATTGTTGTTTCATTCGTAACTGTATTCAATGTGGTTTGCTTGTCACTCAATATGTTGTTTCTCACAGTCAACTAGTTGATCTATTTACCAAAGTATTGGACAAGTAATTTCAGTTCTTAGTTTATAAGTTGGGCATCTATAATTTTGATACTTTAATAACTTGAGGAAGGGTATATTCGAAGATCATCAAGATTTCCTCATCAGAAATTTTCTCCTCTTCACATTCTTTTTTCTTATTATTTGACTTCCCTATCCTTATTATCCATCCCTTAATTAATGGGATGTGGCATGTTACTTGTAATATATAAAAGGCTTTTTATAAGGAATTTGGTATGTTACTCGTAACATATAAAGGGCTTTTATAGTGCGGTGGATAAACTTTGATGAAAATAATGAAAGCAAAACATTAATATTAATTAAAATCTACTAATAATAGTTTTCGCTCACTAGTTTTCTTTATATATACCTGCCTCGCTTTTCCTCACATTATAAATCCTAACCTTCATTTAATTCTTAATAGCACCTTCTTTCTAAGTAAAGAAACCCTCAAACCAAACCCTTCCTTTTTATTTTATTTATTTATTTATTTATTTATTTATTATTATTATTATTATTATTATTATTATAGTAAACACTAACTTCTATCGCCACCCCCTTTCATTCATGATGAACTATCAAATTGAACTCTGTTGCACTATTATGTGCCATATCATGTACCAAGGAGGCATGTCAATAAATGGATGGAAAGATGGTTGTGGGTAGTTGAACTTATGATTCTATGACCCTGCTCCAAACATGCCTTTATGGCATATGGTTGACCAACCCCATCTCCTCCTTCCATCATTCATTAAAGCAAACCAAATGTGCCATAACTTCTAGCAAAAATATTAACTATATATATTTCAATCTTTTACTTTGTAATAAAACCATGGTGTTTATCTTGCTATAGTATGTTTCTTTGTTTACTTTTCAACTTCTCTTATAATATTTTGCCAAAAGTTGAATTGAAATTTTATATATCTTCGGCACTATTTTTTTCAATAGGCAATGGTGTGTGCACAGCCGAAAATTGATGATCCAACCTTATGTCTTTTTCCGATAGCATGGAGATTGAGTTGTAAGTTCACCCCTACATTGAGACCATTTATTACACCCTATATCCCTCACCATCTACACACACACAGTGTACTATTGCCCATCATATATTGGATGAGATTTGAACATCCAACCTCCATATGGGAGTGAATGCCTTGTCATCAGGCTAATCTAACGACGGTTAATATCCACTATTCTTTGTTATCTCTTTTATGTTTATTATATTTTTTTTTTCTAAATTTTAAAAACTAAATTCTAAAATCTTTTTTTATTTAAATTCTATATTTTCTTGTATCATATTTAATAGAATAGATTTAAAAGTTATCTTATTTTAATTCAACATCGTTATGTATCTTTAAAGTTAAACTTAACTAACATATGATATAATTGGAGATATTAACAAATAAAAATAAAATATTTGTTCAAATAATGTGCTCCATAATTGTTTTGGTTAACAAAGTAACTAAAGATTTCTTTATTTGTCTTAGATTTGGATTTATGTAAAATACACTTTAAATTTTCATTTAGTGATTGAGAAGAGAATAAGAACTCCTTAAAAGTTTTGTAGTTTTTTTTTTTAGTATTTTGTATGGGTATGATTTTTTTTTCATAATCACCTCCTATGATATAGTCTCATATCTTGTGAATTGATCCATGTGAAGGCCTTTTTCTTTAAGTTATGGGCCTATTTTACTTTTTCTTCTTATTAACATTTTTTGTTTTCCATCTAGTGTGATGAAGTTTGACTAAAACTTTGATTGTTCTGATATTTGTTTATTGACTTTGTTTTGTCAATAGCATCACATTTCTTGGTTGAAATCTTATTTTTTTTATTTTTATTTAAATATATTGTTCATAGTCCAAAATAGCAAATTATGGTATCCCATATTGAAGAATGAATTGTTTAATTGCAACTTATCTCTTGGCTTATGAGTGCACAATCAATTTTGGAGTTTGAGTTATTCTACCCAATTCTAGACAATAATTAATTAAATAATTAATTAATAAGTTTTATTTAAAAAATTAATAGTGAAAAGACATCGTAATTAAATGAAAGTTCCTTAAAATAAATATAAAAGACTTTCCTCTGAAAATAATCTAATCCTAAACTTTTAAGGTAATATAAACTTTTTAATCCAACTAAACATTGATTTTATTCCAAATTATAACTTTTATACAAACTACTCATTTGGTGTTCTTAAATGACAACTATCTGTAACATAAATAATATTAAATTTTATTGAATCTTGGCCTGTCTTACTAACAAAATTTACCCTAATTTTAATAAATATTAAATACATATACCAATGACCATGCATCTGCAGGCTCAATATGTCTAAAATATAATTAATATATATATATATATAATCTTGTTAAGAATATATGTAATAAATAATAAAAATAATTATATTTATCAATAATACAATAATAGGTCAAAATAGAAGATTTTATCGAATCTAACAAATATAATTTTGATTGAAATTTTGTTTTTTTATTAACTAAACAGAAGGAATCCTCACGACTTTTGAAAGTGACTATGTAAAGTGGCCAACAAAAATTACTTATTAAAAAAATGAACAATAAATCAGAAGTAAACACTTGCAGAAAATGAAAGACATCGTACAAGTCTATTAAAAAAAAAAGACTCCAATATAACTGTCATTTATCAACATAAAAGTAAATTCTCAATAAATAAACTAAATTTTTTATAAGCACACAATAGAAAAAATAAATCAAACTCTAAACTATTTTGCATGTTTAAAATCTTAATTTATCATTCAGTTTAATATTTGTAATTAAATTAAACCCTTGACATAATTTATTTTTTGGGGATTAACTTCAACTGATGAATTGAAATCAAACTGAAATAAATAACATAAATCCTTTGAAATTATGGCTTAGTCAAACATGATGAAATATTTCCACAAGATGAGGTGATTAATTTACCAAGTCTTGTGCTCTTCATCAATTATATCAATTGTATGGCCAAATGACATTGACCCACAATACCTGTCAAGGCATAACAAAGAGAATTGGAATCATGAAAATTCATCATTCTTCTTTTGAACTCAACCTTATGTTGTGACATTAGATCCCACTCAAGTTCCTTAAGAGAAGAAGGTTTATCAATGACCTCACAATAATGGAATCTCATATAATATATATATATATATATATATACCTCTTAATTGGTGTTATCATTGTTAGTCAAATTAGGGTTTGAATTAAGTATAAATGTCAACTCACATATTCACATAATTATTTGTGTCACTGAACAAGAATATCATATGTATTGTTAAAATGAATATATTGTATAAATTAAAATATTGATTAAAATATTTAAGTTTGAGCCAAACATAAATAGGGAAAGTCAAAAACTTAATTAGTTTAAACTCATGGCCTTATTAGAAGAAAATTGAGATGGAATTAAGTATTTTATATTTTATAAAACAGTTTCGCGTAGATAATGCTTTGTATAAAGTCATATATCATATCAGTTAGATGTTACTATACAATTCAAACTAACCAACCGTATTCATTGTCAGCTTAAATAGAAATATTAAAACTATATTAAAGAACTACTATTACTAAAAGTAATCATTGAGCTTGTGTTTATCATCAACTTCATTAGACATCTACCTGTTTTGATGCTTCCATTCCATCGAAATCCTTACTGTGTTTTTGTATTGAAAGCTGACTATTGAAAACCGATGTGAATTAGATGTGAAGGGGCAATGTGAGAGGATAATGAACTTTAAACACATCACCATAAAAATGGGCTTTTCCACAAAACATAGTCAAATGGTTCTAAGCACCATTGTTTCATACCTAACACACACTAGTGGGAGCCTCACTAAGTATATATTGATGGTGTGACAAATTCTTCTTTCTTTGTGATAACTTTGCATGATGATTTTCTTAGAAGTTCTTCCTTTGGATTAGACATTAATTTGATGCACCAATTAAACAACATGGCTTTAATTCTTTCTTTGAGAAAATTATTTCTTAGATTCGGTCAAGGGTTTGGAAGAAGATGTAATCCAATGTCAATGCATTTTAAAGACAATCAAGTTAAGCATCGACTTATTGTAATTTCAAATTAAATTAATTATATAAAAATAGGTAAAATAATAATTCTAGTAGAATATTAAAAAAAAAATAGTGAATGTGAACTAGCTTAATGTTGCACTCGAATAAACTCAAATAGATATATAGGTTATAATTAGATAAAATAACTGTATCATGCATGACATGAACAATAGTATATATATGTACATAGATCAAGTACCAATATATATTAAATTATTAATTAGCTGACCTCCAAATGATAGGTTTATCTACATCTGATAGTAACTCCAAGTGATCCTAGCTTGGATTTCTGTCCTTCACTTCTAGGATCTCTATCATAGGACATACTTCAAATAGTTTTTTTTTTTTTTTTAAAAAAAGAGTAGGGTTTGGGGATTAAAAGGGATAAATCTCAAAACTCTTATGAGGTTTTTTTTAGAGGGGTTTAGGTGGATAAAAAGGATAAATCTCAAAACTCTTATGAGATTTATTTTTTTTTGGGAGATAAAAAGGATAAATCTCAAAAATCTTATAGAGTTAATATCTATTTGTGAGTTTCAGACTCTTATTATTTTCTCTCTCCTCAAAAAATTCAAATGATTAGTGTCATTAACCATCCGAACCAAATAGCTCTGGCATAATTCAAATAGTATTCTTTCATATCATTTTCATTCAACATAAAACTATCATTTTCATTGAATATTGACATGAATTTTATATCACTTTTGGGTTTAATACAAAGCAAAATCTACAATTTAATATGGCTCCTTATCCTCAGGACTATTTTGTTTTGACTCTTAGAATCATGAAGAGATCACATTCTTCATTCCTACTTTTGGGGGATGAAATAACCCAAATCTTGTTTTTGATTATATATCAACTGTTACGTGGACACTACCTCTTCAATCAAAAACTATAATACCTCTGCCCATTTACTTGCACATCCTTATAAATATGTGTAATTATTACTATATCAGCAATCATATTTATTTATTATCCCCTCAAAACACTTTTATTTGTATTTTTATAAATGAAAATCAACTTAAGAATTATATAAAAATACACATTGTTTTTTATTTCATTTTCTAAGATGAATGAGGAGGGGATGATGAATAATAGTTTAGTACTTTCTTAAGAAAAAAATTGTTTTTTTATTGTTGGTCAAAAGTGTATGTAAATTAAATTAACTAATAAAAAACAATTTATAAAGGTATACAAGTAATTACCTTTTTTATAGGGGCTATATAAGTAAATTTCCAATCGTACAAAAGTATGTAAGTAAAAAAAAACTTTTTTATAATTTATAATGCTTTTTTCGACTAATTTCATATTTCTCCCAGATAACTTCAATATTTTTCATACAAAATTAGAATTTTTTTATTCTTTTTTGAAAAAACTAATTCAAGAACAACAAAAAAACCATATAACCAAAATACATAATATAACTTCTATGAAAATCAATTGGAGTTGCTCCAACTAATAAATTAAACAATGGTATCATCTCAAGTTCTTCTCTCCCACTACATGCGTGTAATTTTTTCCCTCTTTACAGATCAAGCTTCTAAAATTTTAGATTGGGTCATAATTTGGAGCTGGTCGTAAAAATAAAAATAATAAAAAAAATAAGGGAAAAGTACAAAAAAAACCCATGTGGTTTCCGAGTTTTGCAAAATAAGGAATGAGAAATTTTTTTTTCGATTCTATGATATGTGGTTTCCTAGATTTGCAAAAAAGGGGAAAACTGTTATCTAGCAATTAACGGTGTTAACTCACAAGGGTAAAATCGTCATTTTATTTAAAAATCAACTTATATTACATAAAAAAAAAATATTTTTAAAATTTATTTCTCTTCCAAAATTTCACTAAACAAGAAAAAAAAACTTAAATTCCAAAAATCAAACAAAATCATGTTGAAAAATCTTGTTTTTTAAGCCACATAGTGATTTTTTACATAAATAGACAATTTTGCCCCTGCCAAAACTGGAAAAGTTAACGCCGTTAACGGTTTTTTCCTTTTTTGCAAATCTGGAAAACCACATATCATAGAATCGGAAAAAAAATTCCTCATTCCTTATTTTGCAAAACTCGGAAACCACATGGGTTTTTTTTGTACTTTTCCCAAAAAATAATGATACTAGATAAAAATAAATAAATAACTAATATGATTAATATTCATAAAAGAAAAGGAAATCAATTTATATTGTCTTCCTTCATTCTTTAAGGCTTCTAAAGAAATAATTCTAATCTTTTATAAGATGTATTTTAGAGTGAATCATATAGCATGGTAAAATTATTTCTCCAATGCTTATGAGTAATAACCAAGAGCTCATTAGGGGCACAAATGCAAGTTGATATACTTCACTTCATGTTGGTGTTTTAGTGACCAATGTAGCACCCAAAGATTTAAAAGGAGAAAATTATTGCTGTAGGATAATGCCATAGCTATCTTCACTTCATATTGCTTTCCAATTCGGTGACATTTATTGCCACTAACTCCCAATTGAAGCCATTCATGTGCAAGTCCAATACTATGCTAGTCAATATCTTTTCCATGTCTCTCATGCAAATAAATTGATTGATTTGTAAACATATGTATATATATATATATAATGATATATTTCCATGTATAATAAGTTTTTCGAATGGTTTAGCCGAGTGCCGTGGATGCCAAATAGAAGAACTTCAGATATATATATACACACATGTATATATATATATATATATATATGTGAGTGAAAGTAAATGCAACTAAACATATTATTAAGTCTTTTTAACTAACCATGTTATAATTATAAATGAGCAAATAAACTAAGCTCTTATATAATTTTAGAAGCAAATCAAATATATATTATTCAAATATAATTCAACTAAAAGTTTAAGGGTATAAGATGAAAAACCCATATTTATATATTCAAACTTTATTTTCAAAATTAATAGAGCCACTATAATAAACCTAAAGGTTAGCAAACTCTATTTGCGTAGATGCAATTTCCTTCATTCTGCTACTTGTGTGATGTGTCACGCGGCGATTGAAACGGCTGATCATCTCCTTCTCCATTGCTCCTTCGCCTCACATATCTGGAATTTTTTTGGACAACTTTTTGGGATCTTTCTTTCCCCTAGATCCCTCTCGGACCTTTGGGGAAACTGGAGAAGCAATTTGTCTAAAAATCTAATCCCGTTTTGGGATTTGCTTGTGAGAGCTATTAATTAGAATATCTGGTTTGAAAAAAAATGCTCGTATCTTTAATTCCAATTGCCTTTCGACTGTTGCAATTATTTTAAAGATTATTTGCATGATAATTTCATGGTTCGATGCAGTCCCTGAAGCTAAAAAGGCGAAACTTGAGGAACCTGTGTCAAAGATAAAGAGGAGTCTGGATTTCCTGAGTTCCAGAGATGTGGTGCAGGATGCCCCGTCATCGAGACCTTCTTCTCTGGGCGAGATTTAGTCCTTTTTACTTGTATCCCTAAAGGAGCTTCCCTTCCTTTAGGTTTTTTCCCCTTCTTTCTCTCTGGCTTTCGTTTTGTCTATTGTTTACTCAACCACTTCTGGTGGTTTATATATTTTGTTTGAGCCTCTGCTCCTTTTGGTGTTTCTTTCTTAATGAATGTGGTTTATCCACTTTTTCAGAAAAAAAAAAAGAGGTTAGCAAACTATTCCGTATTTAAATAGTATTAATTAATTTTTTATCAATAACAAAAATAATCGAGAAACTGCATGCTAGTAAAAAATGATGTTAATTTCTAAAAGTTACTATTACAATAGATTAGGGGATGTATGTTCACATATTAAGAAAGTTATTATCACCAATCTAGTCTATCCTATGAAAAAACAGTTTTTTTATCACCAATCTAGTCTATCCTATGGTTGAGAAGTAAGGTTATAGTTTCACTTTTATAATTTTTGTTTGATTTAAGTAAAAATATTTGCTACGTATGAGATAAGTTAACTTTAGTTAAAAATTATAAATTGCATAAATTAAGATATTAGTATAATTAAATAATTTTTAAAAAAAAACATTAATATGACTTTCATATAAATTATTATTATGTGAATTTATCTAGCATGAATTCATGTGAAGAACTCAAGTGCAAACACAAACATAACATTATTTATAGAAAATTAGCATTGACATGTTATATGGTTTGTGCACCGTTGCCACAATACAATATGGGTAACTTGATTAATAAATGGATTTTATTTTAATTTTACAAGATAATACAGAAATATGCACATGTATTAAACAAATAATTTGTATAAATATTAAAAAATCACTAAATTAAATATTAGTAAACTTCGTACATAGTAAGAATATATGTTTAGTTTAGTTATTATTATTATTATTATTATTATTATTATTATTATTATTATTATTATTATTATTATTATAACCTATTTAAATAATTTGGTTAAACATGTTCATGATGTAATATTTTTTGTAATTAAACTTAGCGGCCACAATTGTATTAATTTTTAATATAGTGAAATCAACTTTTTTCCATTTTACTAGTTATTTTACTTAATTTTGAGTTTTTCATGCTTATTTCTGTGTTATTTTTTTTATATATTCTTATTATTGCTTATTTAATCTATTATATTAAAAGTGAATTTTGTATATACATCTTTATTTAAAAAAAACAAACAATAATGGTAAGGAAAGCATATTCATATGTATATATACATATCCCATCTCTCTTCATACATTCAATATGAGTTGCTAAGACGGTCAATAATGAATACATGATCCTTGGAAGTCTTATATTCTCCAAAACCCTAGAAAAGCCCTCCCCACATTCCCATGCAAAAAGATTAAAAAATAAAAAAAAAAACTAAAGAAAAATAATCCCCTTCAAAAACATTCCCTTTGAACAAATCATTTTGACAAACCCAATGAGATCAATGAATCCTCAAATCCCCCCATCCAACCTAACCTCATCAAAACAACCTAAATTTAAAAAAAGAACAAAAGTAAAAAATAATAATAATAATAAAAAAACTCCAATTCTATTAAAATAATAATAATAATAATAAATTCCAATTCCATCACAAAAAATAATCCATGCACATCCACACACACACACACACATGCACAACACAATAAGCAACAAACAGTTTCACAAAGCAAACAAAAGAGAAATCTTTCTCTCACCAAAAATAAGAATAAGAACAAGAACAAGAACAGCAACTGCAACACATGTTTCTCTCTCATCAGTCTTTAACTTTTTCTTTTTTAACTGCTTTTTCCCACCACCTGACCTGACCAAGGCAAGACCAGAGACATGTAACTGCACAATCAAAACATTCTTTTACCATTCACTGTACGTCTTCCTGTGTGGGCAGTTTCTCTCCATTTCTCTTTCTTTTTTTGTTTTCTGTTTAACTCCATTCCAACCATTCTTAGAATCCATGCTTTGTTTTTTGGTGTGGCTTTGGATTTGCCAAGAAATTAAAAAGCTCACATCTCTGCTTTATTCTCTCCTTCAAATTTGCTACTTTGGTTTACTATAAGGTTTTGAAGGAGGGATTCCTCCATCTCTATATCTCCCAACCAACCATTCATTCAACATTCAATCCCCTTCTTCTCTCTGTTTTCATGCATTGTGTGAAATGTGAACAAGTTGTTGTGCTTCTTCATTTTTGAATGAGACAGTTGAATAGGAGGGAGAGGGGAGACCAAGAACAATGAGAGATGAGGATTCAAAGAAAAGCAAGGTTTGTGTTTCATGCTTTGTGTTTTCTGTTCACTTGTTTCTTCAAATGCTTGATTTGGTGGTGTTTGTTTGGCCAGCTCTCATGGTCTAAGAACCTGATGAAAAAATGGTTCAACATCAAAAGCAAAGCTCAGGATTTCCATGCTGATTTTTCTACTAGAAGAGGTGATTTCATTCAAATGCTTCTTCTTCTTCTTCTTCTTCTTCTTCTTCTTCTTCCTTTTGTGCATTCTCTGATTGAATGGAAATGCATTGCATTCTTTTTCAGGGACAGATAGGGAATGGAGGAGCAGCTTATCAGAGAGGGAGCCAACCACTCTTAGGAAAAGCAAAACAGGTTAGTTTTCCTCAGTTTTCACCAGTTTTCACCAGTTTTTATGATTCAAAACATTCTTATACCTTTCATTAGTTGCATCCCCAGAGAGATTTATCAAAAAGAAATCAAGTCAAATCAGAGGAAAGATTGATCTTGATGCAGCACAAGTGACAGAAATACAAGATTACAGGTATTCTTATCACCCCCCTTTTAATCTCAATTAGTAATACAAAAAACTTCAAATTGATTATATCTGTTGAATAGGATCTTTGTTGCAACATGGAATGTAGGTGGGAGATCCCCACCAAGTTGTATGAATCTTGAAGATTGGCTTCATGCCTCACCTCCTGCAGATATCTATGTTTTGGGGTACATTCTTATGCACATTAATCACTCAATCATCTCTCTTATCCTTTTTTAGATTCTATTTAGTAATAGTTTGTACTAAACCAATAGTTTTTTCAGATTCCAGGAAATTGTTCCTCTTAATGCTGGGAATGTTCTTGGCACAGAGGATAACGGTCCTGCGAAAAAATGGGTCGCTCTCATTAGAAAAACATTAAACAATCTCCCTGGCAGTAGCAGCAATGGCAGTTGCCAAACACCATCTCCTGCTCCTGATCCAATTGTCGAAATGGATGCTGATTTTGAAGGATCATCGGTAAAGCAGAATCCGGCATCCTTGTTTCATCGACATTCTTTTCAATCACTAAGTAGGAGCTTGAGAAGAGATGGTGATATCTTGGCTCCGCAACCAAGACTTGATCGTCGGTATAGTGTTTGTGAAAGAGTAATGTATGGTAGTAGACAGAGTGATTTCGATTCGAATTTTCGGTGGGGTTGCTCTTCTGATGATGAAAATGTTAGTGCTGATTCACCTAGTACCTCAGCATTTTCTCCGGCATCTTATGGTTATGGTGCTCCATCGACGATGGAGGGGAGTGATCGTTCTGGGATTACAAGGTATCATCATGTTATTTCAACTTTTAATTTAATAAGCAACTTAACTTTCGAACTTAGTTTTGTGGTGTTTACAGCTACTGTTTGGTTGCGAGCAAGCAAATGGTTGGAATATTTCTTACAGTGTGGGCGAGAAGCGAAATCAGGAATGATATAAAGAACATGAAAGTTTCTTGTGTTGGTAGAGGTTTGATGGGTTATCTTGGAAACAAGGTAGAAAAAATATATTGTTTAGTATTCGATTCGGCTTGAAATGATTGATAATATAGCTATTACAGTTCATGAATTGCAAAGACATGATCTTTTCTTCCAGGGTTCGATTTCCATTAGTATGTCTTTGCACCAAACGAGCTTCTGCTTCGTCTGCAGTCATTTGACATCGGGACAGAAGGATGGTGATGAGCTACGAAGAAATTCTGATGTTATGGAAATTCTTAGGAAGACTAGATTTCAAAGAGTTCAAGGATTATGCGACAAGTCACCCGAAACAATCATCGAACACGAGTGAGCACATGATCTTGAATTTCTGTTTTCTGATGAACAACAACATACTTGCTTTGATTAACAATTTATAGTTTCTTGTGTCTTCTTCTAGTCGAATAATTTGGCTCGGAGATTTAAATTACCGAATTGCTTTGTCCTACCGATATGTGAAGGCTCTTGTCGAAATGCGCAACTGGAAAGCCTTATTGGAAAAAGATCAGGTTAGCTATGTAGTTTGACATGCTAGATTGATTACTACTCTGTATATCTCTAGAATGTTGATTCAATCATTCGGTTTCTTTATAAACAGCTCCGGATAGAGCAAAGCTATGGCCGAGTATTTGCAGGTTGGAAAGAAGGTAAAATATATTTTCCACCTACTTATAAATATTCAAGTAACTCAGACAAGTACACCGGAGATGAAATGCACCCAAAAGAGAAACGACGAACTCCTGCATGGTACTAAACTAAAACCAATACCAATCATTTCTTTAGAAAATTTTTCCACCATTCGAATTATGACATTGATGAGTCTTGTTGTTCTTACGTAAAGGTGTGATCGAATTCTGTGGTATGGAAGAGGGCTGAATCAACTATCCTATGTTCGCGGAGAATCCAGGTTCTCTGACCACAGACCAGTCTATAGCATTTTTACAGCAGAGGTTGAGTTAATTAATCCTAGCCGAATCGATAACATGAGTTGCTCTAGCTCCCGAGTTGAGATCGAAGATTTTTTACCATACACCCATGGTTATACAGAACTCAATTTTTTCTGAACAAGGATAAGAAAAAATTCTTACAAGTTTTTTGTCCTACCAAAGTTCATTGGATTCACTAACAAAGAACATTACTAATTGTAAGTATTACATTTCTCGATACTCTTTAATTAGTTTCGCTATCGAGTCACTCATTAATTCTTCTATGTTTATAACAGGATTTGCTTACATCTATTGAATCTGCTGAAATAGTTCCAATCTGAAGATTCAAGAATGCAGTAAATATTATTCAACTCCTTTTTATCAGTCATACACAATGTACAATGCAGCATTGTATATGAATCATGCATGTTTTTGCTGACAGAAGTCAAAGAAGAAGAAGAAGAAGACATTAATAACTAGTAATCGAAAACAATGACGCAATCATCTGATAATAAAGATGAGTTAATCAGAAAATCATGGCAGCAATTGATGAAAGAAACAGGCAGGCCATACAAGAAGAGATATAAAGAGAAAAAGCAGGCAGTCATCGGTGAATCAAAACTATGATTTTCTTTGTTTCTTCTGCAAATGATTCTTTGTGACAGAGAGGAGGAATTTATGGGCATTGAAACTAATCATATGTGCACTTCTTTTGCAGTTTTATATTCTGGAAAGCAAAGAGAGAAGTGTGTGAATTATGATTATAGCTTTGTGGATGATTGTGCTGTGATCTTTCTTTGTTGATGATAATATGGAGCATGAGAGAGGACAGTGCTGATAGTACTAATGAAGGACAAACAATGGCTGTAAAAGTATCATTTACATCAAAAGAATGGTAGACTCTCTTTTGTTGAATTGAATTGAATTGAATTGAATTGAATTGAGTTGATTTGAATTGAAGACTGAGAAATTAAATGTAAAACATTCAGATTATCTGCTTGTCTTTTCACTTCTTTTATCTGCAGGAACCTTCTTCTTTGGATGCCACATCTGTTTATTAAAAATAATAAAATAATAAAATAATAAATTTAAAAAAAGTTGATAAAGTGTTGATGACATGTTAAGTTGGTCTTTAGTCAAATTAAGTGTGACGTGAGATTATCTTATTGCCGTACTTTTCATGGTACATTTGTTCGGCTTTTACTGTCATATCTTTATTTCGGCAAAATTAATACTAATGTTTGTACATGTCATAAGTGCATGATAGTTTTCTGAGTATTATATTATGTGGATTATTACTACAAATTTGTCTCTTTTATATTTTAAAGAATGCTTACTCTTTCTTTACTTATTGTTACTTATGTCTTATATAAGTTTGTCTAGACATCTTATTTAGGATCTTTACCAACGTCATTGAATTTTCAAATATTATTGTTCCATCTAGTTAATTTAAGTTAAAATAAATGTTATATATAAATTTTTTTTTCTTATACATACTATTCAATACTAGATACATCATACATAATGAATTTTAATAAATTGATGATACATTTTGCCCATGAAAGATATACAATTGAGTTTATTATTTTATAAAAAAATAATGAAAAACATACTGTCATATTTTGTATGTAATATTTACTCTGTACATTTTAAAGAAAATTTTTAAAAATAATAAAGTAAAAAAATTATTTTACTCTAAAAATCAAATTAAAATAAAAAAAAAAGTTATGCAAATAATATTTGAAAATCAAGGCTCAGATATGTTTTGGGTGTGTCCCACATAAAGTAGACAACAGAAACAATTAGTCTAAAGAATTTCAAGTGAGCTTTAGGTGAAGAAATTTGACCATCATATTACAAATATATATATATATATATATATATATATATATGTATATATATGTATTTTAAAAAAAAAGGAAAAGAAAAGAAAAGGAAATCATAGTCTTTTGCATAGCATTTGTTCAAAAGTGGAAGTGTACTTTGTGTCAATTCAGACTCAATGAAATACAATGTTGCGAAGCTTGGTTTTGTTGAATGCGACTCTTTGGGTTTTTATGAAGGTCAAAATTGTACCATTGAAACAGAGCCACACTGTTGATTGTGCATTTGTTTATTTTATTCTTTTATATATTTATTTTTTATAATACTGATTCTCTTTTATTCTAAAATATGTTTGTATTAATATATATATATATATATACAAACACATCACATCATGTGTAAGAAGGTATATGGTATTTCATTCTTTTTCTATTTAAAGATTTACTTTTTGAATCTTATTCATGGTTTGACAAGAACATAATAATTATAATAGTAAAAACAACTAAATGGGTGAAAAAGTATAAAATAAAAAAAAGGCAATTAAGATGGATGACGTGGTGATGGGACTTATTATTATTTTTTTTCTAAACCTATCCTTCGTAGTTAATAATAATACTAATAATAATAAATTAATAAATAAATAACAATTTTATTGGGATGCAGTGTTTGGATCATGCATGTAATTGTCGCATGATATTTACCTTTGTATTCTATATTAAAAAAAATTTAATAAAAATAAAAAACATTATATATATATATATATATCAGAGACATGATATTTAGGTAATAAACCTGCACTTATAATCAATGGCTCATTATCACTATTATATCCAATGAGACTCAAAACTTAAAATTACTTAAATGTCTCACACTCGATTTTTGTAATAGAACCAATACCACTAGACTATTAGCCATTTGGTTATGATAAGAATGTAAACACTTTTCTTATTTTGATTAAATTATTTGGATTTAAAGAATTTTTTTACCTTCTAATTAATTATTTTTTATTAATACTTAAAATTAATTTTTATATATGGTAATGAACCAATAGTATTTTTAAAATTAAGGTATTCACACAAAAAAAAAAACTCCATGACTTTGAGTATTCTCAAAAAGTCCTTCATTTTTTTACGGGTTACTTTTTAAACTTTTCTACCGTAAAGGTGGGTGATGTTGACATAAAAGTAACTGATATTAACATGGTTAGCTCTTAGTTTTTAAGCGGAAACATCAAATTTTAAGTGGAAACTTATAATTTTAAACTGAAAGGTCAAATTTTAAATGCAAATGTAATATATGTTAAGTGAGAACTTATGTAGTTCAACAAAAACACATAATGTTAAACGAAAACTATATATTTTAAGTGGAAAGTACATGTTGTATGATAGAATAAACTAACGAAATGAGCTGCATTAATTGAAAAGTAAACTGTCAGAAAAAAAAAGATGGACTGTCTGATAAATTCAAATGTCAGAGAGTCTCTTTGGGATGTTTTGAAACTTTGAAAGAGTTATAATTTATTTTCCTTTTATATATATTTATTTGAACAATTAAATCTTATTATTTAAAAAAAAAATCAAACAACGGCTTAGAATGAGAAAGTTTGCAATTATGTTAAATTTTTTTTTATAAAAACTAATGAAAATTATTAACAATTGTTTGGTCTAATAGTACCAATTACCAAATAATCTACATAAGTTATTTGTTTTATTGAAATGATGAATTTGAATTTTAACATGAGCAAAATGAAGACATAAATATTGTAGGACTTAGTTTATTTACCTATATTTGTTCTCACACATGATTTATTATATTACGTAAAAAAAATTTTTAAGTTGATCTAATAAATATTAACTAATAGATACTCTGCCATTAAAATTTTATTTTCCATTTATTTTACTTGCTTATTTATTTATTATTTATTTTGTAACATTGCTACTGTACTTGATGAATGAATACTTTGGTGGGGGTCCCATAAAAATAAAGAGTGGGATTTGACATTGAAAGGAAAGTAGGCAAACTGACAACTGCGTAACTCACTAGCAAACCAGCATCAGCTTCACTGTTGCAACTTGATTGCATTGGAACAAGAATTTTGTTCCACTTTGTCTAATCAAATTAATATCTTTACCAAACTACCATGAAAATTTTTCATGAGGCTAAAACTTTAAGTAAGATGAAGTTATTGCTTAATTAATTTGATATATATATATATATACTAATATGTACCAGTCTTTTACCAATCAAGTGGAAAATAAACTAATAAAATTTAGTAGGTATGAATGAACCCTTTTATCATAACAAAGTTGTTTGTTTATTTATGAGAGCGTTTAGTTGGATATAATTGAAAATACGATGGATTTGTATTAAAAAAATTTTATATTTAAAAATTCAGAAGAGTCAAATCCAGTGTTTGGTTGAATGTACTTGTAATATTGGATTATAGAATTTTGTGTGTTGATTGAAGGGATTTGTAAATTTGGATTTGAAAAACTAGTTTGATGTAATAATTAATATATTATAAATTATACATTATATTTTATGTAAATATGAATTCAAAATTTAAATATTATGATTAATTAATATAATTAATATATACTTAATTTATTATAATAAAGTTTAATTAATAAAATAATTAATATAATATAATATATCAATTATATACTATTTTACTAATATAAATTACACTATACTTATATTTATAATTATATTTTATTTAATATTTTATAAAATATAAGTATAGTGTAATTAATATTATGAGTAATTCATATAATAAAGGGAAAATTACTGTTCACCCCTCGTAATTTTCAAAACTTCCCAAAAACCCCCTCCAACTTTTGCACACCCGACTGACCCTCATTATATTTTTACATTCCTTTTAACCCCCGCGAGTAAGTTGAAGTGGGTCCACGATATGAAATTCCTTTTTTGCACTTGCAAAAGGTGGGAAAAAAATGGCACCAATCATAACTTTCTTTATGCATAGTTTTTTTCAATTGTCTCGCTTGCTTTTTTCTCAAAACAAAGTTTAGAAGGCTCATATCTTGTTCTTCTTGTTCTTGTTCTTGTTCTTGTTCTTCTTCTTCTTCTTCTTCTTCTTCTTCTTTTTCTTCTTCTCATTTGGTGTATTCAATTTTTAGCTCTTCCGATTAAATTATGGAGAGTTTTTTGTGCTATTGCTGAGATACTGACGGGGAGGGGACGAGTGCTAATGTTCACGGCACGACTTCTTGGGAATCGATGTTAGGGCTGAAATATGTGAGCGATGGGGTCTCGATATTTCCGTGTCGAGGGGTGAAGTTTATCACACCCGATGGACATAAAAGCAGTATGTCTCATATAAAAGCGAGGTTGACTTCCAGCAGCATGTGTCACATGCACTCCATCTTCAAATGTTACATTGTTGATCTTGTTGTTGAGAGCGGATGATGTGGCATCGTATCCTCATCGAAAAAGCGAGTTCTTCTCGTTGTAAGTTTCTTCTCGCTTATGTTTATATAGTTGTAGAAGTTAATTATTGTTTATTATCCCACGTCCATTTGTTTACATTTATCAAGTTTCCATTAACTTATTAACTTATTATTTAACTTTTTGTTTTTAACGTTTAATATTTATGTTTATCGTTTAAATATTTTTGTGTCTCTGTTTAAATATTGATCGTGTTCGTTTAAACTAAAAGTGTTGGCGAGAATTGAATCTGGCGTAGCCATTTCCCACATCATGGCGAGCCCTGAGGGGTGTGGCATGCCTTCCTTCCTCATCCGATCAAGTCGAAGTGTTGTCGTTGGATATTGGACAATGTTTTGAAGGCGTTGAACATTTCGAGACGCACTTAGGAATTTTTTGCAATCAAAAGGAATTTTTGACTTCAAATTCTCGAAGAGCGAGAAACACCCGGGTGATCGTGGAAGGAAGCTTCGACTTCAAAAATGGCGTATAAAGGAAGCTATATTCCCCATACGGAATGAATCATGTCTGAGCTAGGCATTGTGTATATACTTCTTATTATTGTTTAAATATTGAACTTTATATTTAAATATATCTCTTACGTTTTAAATATTTTTATTCTCTGTTTAAGCTATTATTTTTTTATCGTTTAAAATAAATTTGTATCCGCTTAAAATGTACAACGGGATGGTGCTAGCGGTTCCCCAAGAGTAATTAATACACGCTCGGTTCCCCAAGCGTTTCCACTCCCGTCGCACATAAGCGAAAGTTAAAGGGCAAAAGTTATCATTATACAGTTAAAATGAATGTTGATATTAGCCGATAATGAAAATGAAAATGAAACAGAACCCTACCCGATAATGTACCCTGCGGACTACAATATCATCCAACAAGAACGTAACCTCAAAAGCGAAACAGAATGAATTTAATTGAATTTAGATACATGTACATTTACATTGACAAAAATTTGTCATGTTCTTACGAAAATGAATTGAATTTAAAACTGGTTTACATTTGAAAACTATTACACCCTATCTGATGACTATGACCCAGCTTGCGTACACTCCCCTACGGTTCGTTTTACGCGATGAAAAGCGGAGTTTAAACAATTACATTGATATTTACACAATGAACTATATACTTAAACACCGAAAGTGTATGTTAAACAATGAATCTGGATTATTAAAGAAAGAATCGTGTATACAAATATAGAAAGAATGACTAAGAACCCGCTTGCGAAGACTCCCTCTGGCCGTGATCGCATCTGCCTCCCTCCCTAAGTATGCGGAAACATACCTTAATCGCGAGATAAGGGACGTCAGTCTGCGGTACCCGTAGCTTCTCACCGGTGAGTAACTGCTCGATAAACCGCATGACATAGACGCTGGGAAGAGTGCTGGTGGGAAGAGAAGAGCTGGAGACGCGAGTTGAGCTGGAGTCGCGAGTTGAGAGAAGACAAGCAATGTAATGCCTAAGAAAAACCCACCCACTTCCTCTCACACGCCCGAAATGGAGTGCACCACGACTTCCCGTACAAGGGCATTTTCGTCCATAAAATTTTAAATACACTCCGTTTAATGCCGTTACGTACTTTGGGGGTTTCAAAATCATGGAGTTGAAAAGGAAGGGGTTTTTGGGTATTCCGAAACTATGGGGGTTTGTTTGGCAATTTGGCAAAGTTGTAGGGTTTTTTTGGCAATTTCCACTATAATAAATATGAATTCAAATTTCAAATATTATGAGTAATTAATATCATTAATATATACTTAATTTATTATAATAAAATATTATATATTAATTATTTATTAAAATAACATAATATATCAATTATATATTATATTACTAATATTAATCACACTATAATTATATTTTATAAAATACTATAATTATATTTTATAAAATATAATTATAGTGTAATTAATATTATGACTAACTAATATAATTAATATAAAATTAAGTTATTATAATAAAAAATAATTAATATATATAACCAAAAAAATCATTTGTCTAATTAATAAATTAATTAATTATATAATTCTATTTGTTTAAATTCAAAGTATATTCTAGTTTTTTTTTAAAATAATTTTAATTGGAATTCCAAATCCACCAAAATCCAATAAAAGAGTATTTGCAACTCTAGTTATTTTTTTAAATTCACCAAACCAAACAACTTACTTCAAAAAATCTTGTAATTCCAACTACAAGTAGTTTTAAATACCATTAAACAAACACCCTTTACATCTTTAACTAACATTCGTCTGGTTCTTGTAATTGATACCTGTGTCTATTAGTATAGATTTATGACTTCTATAAAACAAGTGTTTGTTTGAAATTCAAGCATCTTGCAACCTTGCTGAGAATCCTGTAGTTCAGATATTTAACTCTTATATTTAAAAGTTTGATTTTCTTCAAATATATAATTAAAACATAATAATAAAAATATGTGGGTGACATACTTACATTATCTCTAAAAATAAAAATAAAAATAAAAAAATGAGAAAATTATTTATATTATCCCTCTAACTTTCTCACTTGATTAAAAAATCCTTGGACTAGTTCGTATCCTCAAAAAGCAATTCCTTTTTCAGGCACCCTTTGACAACTTACTTTTTAGTACTTTTGTCAAAAATACCCTTCATTGATTTTAAACGAAAACACAAAATATTAAACAATGAACTAAGATATTAAATATCAAAAACAAATATTAAACAGAAACGTTATATATTAAATGAAAATTTATGTAGTTACACATAAACACACAATGTTAAATGAAAAATATACATAATAAACAGGAAGGACATTTCCTAAGAGGGGCAAAATTGGACTTTTAAATAAAATAAACTAATGCAATGATTGAGAAATAAGTAAACTGAAAAAAGAGGGACTGCAGGGAAAATTAAAATGTAAGAGGAACTGCAGTGGAAGTTGGAAACTATCCAAGGACTTTTAGGTAATTTTTCCTAAAAAAAATTCAAGTATCTTTACTAACATGGACTGTTTGGTTTGCTGTGAAAGGATATATGCAATGAACTAAATTACGGATTTTGGGTGTTTTTGTTACATTTGGACTTACGGCAATTGGCCGTAAGTCAAAATGTAGCATTTGGGTTGGAATAAAGTAACCCCTCTATTCTATCGTCTCCAGTCATCACGGGTTAAACAGATGATCTCTTCTCCCTCGGCTCCAGTCATAATGGTCTAAACAAAAGACCTCTTTCCTCTCCTGCGATCTCTTCTCCCTCTGCTCTAGTAGTCACCGGGCGAGCTCTTGCTACCCTGTTGCCGCTCCTTC
The DNA here is from genome assembly GCF_009730915.1 of Dioscorea cayenensis subsp. rotundata. Taxonomy (NCBI): domain Eukaryota; kingdom Viridiplantae; phylum Streptophyta; class Magnoliopsida; order Dioscoreales; family Dioscoreaceae; genus Dioscorea; species Dioscorea cayenensis. The sequence goes on from NC_052489.1 coordinate 13,206,508, forward strand.
ACCAGATCTCCGGCGCTTTGCTCACTTTTCCAGATTCAGCTCTCTCTTGCAAGTAATCTTACAGTTCTCGTGTTTTTTTCCCAATCTCCGTTGATCAATGAATCAGATCTCTCATGTTTTCTTTTTGTTTCTCTTTAATTATCCACAAAAGGCGGATCCTTTCCATCTCCCTCACCAAGGATTCCATATTGATCTTGCAACACGTGAGAAGGCGGTAATGGTTTCTCTGTCAATCCTATGTTGTTGATCTGATTCCTTGTTTAGTATTGCAATATTGTTCTAAAATGAGATTATTTAGTTGGTGATTGTGGTCTGGTATAGAGATTATCATCATTGATTTGGAATTCATTGTTGATTTATTAAATTCTATTCCTTTTTAGCTTCAAACGGACATTACAATTACAAGAGGTTTGATTGATAGGGTACTTATATTTTTGGATGAACCTAAAAGAGAGAACAAATTGGGTTGCCGAAATTTGAGAGTTATAGGATCTCCCTTTCGAAATATTTTCAATATAATTAAAGCTATTAGGGTGATAATAAAAAAGCTTAAGAGTTTAAGTGGAGTTTTGTGGGATGATTTGGAGAAGAAAATCATTATAGGCATTGAAGAATTCCAAACGTACGTACAGGTAATATGAAGTTTGTTTTTCCTTTTTGTAATCGATATTTGTGTGTATTATCTCTATTTACTGGTCTTTATTTCTTTTTTTTTTTTGTAGTCCCATCCTACTGAAGCGGTTTACATTAATAAGCCCATTGAAGATTATGAGGAGATGACTATTGTTTATGAGAACGATCAAGCAACCGGGTCATTTGCAAAAACAGGTTCTCAAAGCTTTAGAAGTCTGGGTGTTCGCATAGAAATGCCATCAATACCGGCAGCATTGGATTTTGATGATCAACCACAACGGTTGGATGATTGGGACTTCACACAATCACAACATCCTCTGGCAGAAACACCAACAATGTCCACTTCGAAGACCAAAGAAGTAAACAAGGGATCAAAGAGTATAAGGCAGCAAGAATTGGAAGTCATGGAAAAAATCTCCACTGGATTGGACAGGTTTGCAAGTGCTCCGGAGACGGACAAAGGTATACAATTGAGCAAGAGATCGTACGATGAGGTCATGACTTTAATTAACTACTACAATAAGTCTAACCTTGGTTTAACATATGACCATTTGAATGCCCAGAATAATCTGGCAACTGCTTTTATAAACAACGATCATGACCTTCAACACTTTTGGATGGATGGTTTCCTTAGGGAATTGGGGCGTGATGGTTGATATATAGTTGAGCACGCGACTCCCCCGTCCACAAGTGTACGGGTCGTCAAGTAATAACCTCTTGCGTAAGCATGGGAGAGTCATATTTCCAAGGGCTCCGAGATCTACTATTACTTCCTTTTGGAGATCACTGTCTAGTCCATCGAAACAGGGTTGTTGTTTGTGAAAATAAAAACTAAAGAAAATAAAGCATGTAAGTGAATAAAACAAGCTAAACAACACAATCCCAAACAAAAGCAAGGGTGAAGAAACCAAGTGTGAAGGTAGGTCCCGAGCGAGGATTCCCCCGGGAGGAGATTATGCACAAATGGCAATGAGAAATTGGGCACAAGGTTGGCTTGGTTTTGGTCCACTAGACTTTGACATCGACTACCTTGAAACCTCTGTGGTGTAGCCCTAATCCAGTACGAGTTCCTCTATCCGAAGAATACACCTATGATATCTTGGGGAACATGGAGTCTTGGTTAGGATAATTCTAATGTTCGCTTTTGGCTAAAATTAGCCTAAACCTCCGCGAACCTTCGGTGTATTGGTACAATGAATCCCCATTTCAATCATCATATGACCTAATACAAGTTAGCATCCCGCCAAAAAAATATTATTCAAAATCAATTCTATGGAATCCATCCATTGTAGAATGAACAAGTAAATGATAGATTGAAACCAATAACACAAGCCACACATTTATATAAAACAAATGAACATCATCCATACATAGTCTCCTCCCAAGGTTCAACGGAAGCCCGGTGGCCTTGGGAGTCTAGTTCGACATGGCAAAATGAAAGAGCTCAAAATACATGTAAAGCATAGTACAAATGATCAATAAACTTCCTCGAAATGACGGCTAGAAGGTGGTGATGAGAACTCATCGGAACTGCGACGTCGAGTTTCTTGATGCTTTCCTTGATCCTCCCATTCTTCTCTCCTTCAAATGCTCTCCAAAATGGCCTAATTTGATGAGAAAATTGTCTAGGGTTGCTTGGAGGTGGATGGTGATGAAGCTCCTCCTCAAAATCCTAAGGATGGGTATATAAACTCGCCCAAGTGTGCGGGCAAAACTGAGGCTACACAAGCCTCATTTGTCTTCAAAATGGCTCACCTTGAGCCTGTGCGGGCTAGTGTGCAGCCGCACATGAGCCCGCACAGCCTTCTAGCTGCTCTGTATGGACTGGTGTGCGGGCCGCACACCAGGCCGCACAACCCTCTGTCTGGGCTGTATGGCCTATGCAAAGCCCACACAGGGCCGCACAACCCTCTGTTTTTTTTATCAATTTTCTCCAAAATGACTCAAATACGGCTCATCCTTGCATACATGGCCTCTCGATGTCCAGAGATGAAATAAATATATAAAGTACATAAAAGGACATCGACATGAATCAAACGTGCATGAAAGTGCAAAGAGTTCATAAGTAAACCATGGTGTATTTAAACACTTATCAATGGTGGGGTGTGAGATCATCTACTCTTATGATTTTCTTATTTTGTGTGTTTTTGAGTTTATGGACATGTCTTATTTTGTATGTTGTTATTGTTTGGACTTATTGAACTATGTTATGTTTTATAAACATGTTGAAAATTTAATGGTGTTGGTTGTTGAAATTGAGTTCTTGAGTTTCCAACTTGTTTGATGAACATGTTGACTTATTGAGTATGATTGGTTGAGTTTATATCTTGTTTTATGAACATAATGACTTATTCAATTTAAATTTGTTGAATTTAGATGACATTGGTGAAATACTTGACCAATTTAAGATTAATTTCAAGTGAGTATGCTCAAGTGGTAAGGACTAAATGATGGTCATATTAGTAAGTTAAATTCAAGAATATTTTGAATAACTAGTTTAAATAAATAAAATCCATTAACTTAAATCCATTTAAATAAATAAAATACATTAAATTAAATAAATAAAATAGATTTTAAATAAAATATTAAAGAAAATTATAAAATATAAAAATTTTGAAAAATAAGTTTAATCTCACCACTTACTTTACTTAGTGATTTTAACCCACAACTTAAATCAAACCAAACATTTGAAAAATAAATGCAGCATTTTTTTTTTACAAGCAACCAAATAACCATGATTTAAGTTAAAATACAATAATTTTAATTACATATAATTTGACTTACACTGCAATTTGAAATGCGGACAACCAAACAACCCCATAATGCCAAACTAATGATATAACTTGCTTCTTGTAAGAAAATAAGGGGGTTTGGCTCTGGCAATCGTTATTTTCCCACTCACTTGCTGTTCTTTTATTATTATTTTGCATCCCAATAGGTGTACTTGTTATGTTTGTTTGGGATTCATAAATGATGCAGAATTTAGCTTGAATATTTATTTTTTTGTGATGGTAGGTGCTGAAGAGAACAAGAGAGAAATTAGAGAACAACCAAAAAAAACAAGAGCTATACAAAAAGAGATGTTTTTATGTACTTAATCAATGGTTAATTGATATCTAATTTCAACGAAATTTTAGTTATATAAATTTTTTTTTAACCCCATTTAAGAGAAATCAAGGAGGTGTATAGGCATAGAGTCAATACCTCAATACACATATAACTTCACTTGCTTAGGCTTTGGGATTTGATCTCAAGCCCTTCCCAAAATAAACTATACGTAAAAAACACAATGCCAATAGATCAAGAGGCATTTAGCCATCTGTATAATCCTCTCAACAATTCTATATATCTTACAATTATAATTTTCAGATATATTCTTTTTAGTGGAATTTCTCCTGTTTAATGCATTTCCTTTGGAATTATAGTTTTAAAGGAAGCAATTTGTTGTGAATTCAATTGTATTACAATATTAATACTATGATCATATAAGTATGCTAGGTAGAATTTTGTATTTTTATTATTTTTATGGTGGAAATGATCTATTTTGGATAAAGTCTCATGGTTTTTTTAGGTTTTCCATATTATAAATTTTGTTTATTACATGAAGTTAGAGAAGTTAACCCTTAGTAGTTTAATCATGAGGCTAGTAAGTATAGTCAATATTTATCATTGTTGTTACACTTATCTGTCTTTTCCCAACAAATTATTATGAGCCAACGGACAGATTTGATCTCACATTAACTAATAAGATCATGGGATTCCAGTAAGTCAGGTAATCATTCTTACAAACTAGTCTTCTTCTTCTTCTTCTTCTTCTTCTTCTTCTTCTTTTAAGAAAAAGAGCTAGAGTCTAAAAAAGCAAAACGAGAAAGAAACTAAAAACATCAAAAATGAAGATTTCTGGATAAATAAAGTTCTTCAAGCCAACTTGAACAGTTTGTTCCTCTGAATAAAGCAAAAGTTGGGGATTAATTCTTCCTTGGAGCGCCAATTAGTCAGCAATATTATTATCTTCCCTGGGAATGGTGACAATTGATGTATGTTGAAAGAAGTGCGGCAAATATCTAAGCTTCTGAATTTCAGGGTTGAAATGCCAGTAATTGCAAGGGTGATGATGCTCTAATAGGCAGGTAATTCCTGGGCAATCACAGCAGATTCTAATGGGATTCTAGTTTCTTTCCCTGTAGACGTCAAGAACATGGATAACAACGTCAATCTCAGCAGATACAGGAGAAGAATGAACTGCTCCCAAAGATCCTATAAGAAAAATCAATCCAGAATTAGAAATGATTAGGAATCCAAGCCCTGTATACCAAGTTCTAGAATGGCAAGAGATGTCTAAGAAAACAGAAATAGTATGCAGGGAATGAGGAAGAGTGCAGGACGAAGAAGATTCCTTGTAAATCTTCCCAGAGGCACGAAAAAGGTCTGAACAAAGGTTTCCAGCTCTAGCAATAATGTTATCAAACCTGGGAATAGTTTTTTTGAAAATATAATTATAGCACTCTTTCCAAACTATCAATGCCATCGAGGAAATAAGAGCTTTAGCCCAAGCATCATTAGATCTAGTGTGGTTTTTGAAGATCAGCCAATTGCCAGAGGAGAGGAAGTTAAAATCATCAGTCCTCAGGTCTAACAAAGAGAGGATAGAGATCTAGTACCATTTAAGTTTAGAGCACTTACAGATTAAATGGTCTAAAGTTTCTTCTCCAGGCCACACCAAGGGCATAAAGTAAACAGGCCAATATTCAGTTTATATAGGAGAGCTCCGGTAGAAAGCTTACCATGTGCCAATTTCCAAATGAAAACCTTTATTCGAGGAATGGAACAAAGCTTCCAAATTTGATTCCAACCCTCCTAGGAGTCAGAAGAGTTGTAATTTAAAATGAAAACCTTTATTCGAGGAATGGAACAAAGCTTCCAAATTTGATTCCAACCCTCCTAGGAGTCAGAAGAGTTGTAATTTAAACTAATCGAACCATAAACTAAAGTTGCAATGGAAACTTGTGACTTGGGGAAACCCAAACCCAAAGATTACCATTGGAGTGATCAATCTTGATATTTTTGAGCCAATCCTCATTCAAATTATTGGGAAAAACATTTTCCAAAGCAGGCATGTTAAATCCATCATTAGCAATGAAGTCATTAAACTGTAAATCTTCAAAATCAAGGTCCATGTTAAGATAAGTTGGTTTATGGATGACCGGAATATCAAGAATACAAGGGTCACACATCTAATTAAACCAAGAAGGATTAGCAGAGAGAATTTTAAGATTGGATTTGAGAAAATATGCTGAGTTACAAATAGATTTGTAAAACCAAGAAGAACAAGAGATTTTATCATTACTCCAAGGATGCCACCCTCTATATTTGTCTTTAAAAATTTCAACCCAAATCCTATGATTAGAATTAAGAACTGCAAAAATGTTTTTAGCTATAAGAGAATGAATGAAAAATCTGAGATTCCTGATTCTAAGCCCTCCCTCAGGCTTTTTAAAAATATTTAGAGTCCAACCAAAAGAATGGAAGCCACTACTATTGCTTAACCTACCCAGAGGAAATCCCGAGCCAATTTGGGAATAGAATCCATAATGGATAAAAGGAGATTCATAACTAAGAGAAAATAGTTGGCAATTGCAAAAATGATGCTGTTCAGGAGGACAGAACGACCAGCAGTAGAGATAGCAGAATGATTCTAAGAGTGGATGACAATGTTGACTTTGTCCAGAAGGAAGTTAAGCTGATTAATGGAAAGCTTTTTAGGATTGATGGGGCCCCCAGGTAAGTGAAGGGGAATTAGCCAATCCTGATCCCTAGGATTCTAGAAATGGCTTTAGCAATTTTAGAATTACACCAAGAGGGGAGAAAAATTGCAGATTTAAGCATATTGGGCTTTTGGCTAGTAAGATTTTGATAGAGATTAGGACACATGAGGCAATTTTTAGCTGATTTTCTAGAGGCTGTAGTAACAAGAATCAGATCATCAATGAATATTAGATGATTAAAATTTCTAGGGAGATTTGGATTGAAATTAAGGACCATATTTAAAGAAATGGATTTATTCAGGATGGCAGTGAGGGTTTGAGAAGTCAAGAGAAAAAGTAAAGGAGAGAGAGGGTCACCTTGACGAACACCCCTGCTGCTAGAAATCTAGGAAGAATGATTACCATTAATAATAAAGGAAAAAGAAACAAAGGAAAAACATTCTGAATCCAAATAATCCAAGGTTCAGGGAAAAGCATCCTCTAGAAAATGGCAAGAATAGCTAACCATTCTAAAGTATCAAATGCTTTTTCCACATCAATTTTTAAGATCATCCTAGGGAGGGCAAAGGAATCAATTTCTAAGCTATGAGCAATTTCCTAGGCTGCAATTATGTTGTCATAAACACCCTGCCCAGGAATAAAGCCATTTTGCTCAAGACCCACAAGCTTAGGAATCACAGATTTTAAATGATTAGACAAGACTTTTACAATAATTTGCAACAGATATTACAAAGAGAGATAGGCTTGAATTCACTAACAAGATTAGGATTATCTTTTGTAGGGATCAAAGCGACAAAAGTCTTCCACCAAGAGCGAGGAATCTGGGCTGTATTGAAAAAAAAATGAGAGATGGCATTGAAAAAGTGGTCACTAATGATATTCCAATAAAACAAGTAAAATTCTGCATTCAGATCGTCCAGACCAGGACTCTTACCCCGCAGCATAGAAGTGAGGGTTCGATAGTCCTCTCACTTGGAGATAGGTCTGATCATATCCACTCTATCTTCTTCACCCAAAACAGGGTAATCATCCAGCATTATATTAAAAAGAGTATCAAGAGTAACATCAGGAGAAACAAACCAAAGATTTTTAAAGTAATTAATGAAACATTTTTTAATAACAGCTTGCTCAGTAAAGAAGTTACCTGAATCATTTTTTATGGCTTTAACTTGATTCTTGTGGTGCTTGATTTTGACTGCAGTGTGAAAATATTTAGAGTTTTGATCATCTTTACTGAGCCATTAATTTTTAGCCCTTTGACCCTAGTAGATCATTTTTTTCCTAAGGAGGACACTATGATGATTTCTCAGAGCTCAAAGCCAAGTTGCCCTCCAAGAATCATTAGAAGTAAAGTTTATGTCCTCAATGTTTATGGTCTCTTTTTCAATGTTGAAAATTTCATTGTCGATATGACAGATGCCTAAGAACCGCCACCTGAGAAGGTTCTGCTTAGTACGGGAGACAGAGTGAATGAAAAAGTGCATTGGGGAAGCCTGAGAATCAACATTCCAAGCATTAATAACACTATTGTTGACACCCTTTAAAATCCAATCAGATATTTTCAAAGCGGAAAGTATTTTTAGAAGGGTGGACATAATTACGAGTAGTTAAAAAAAAAAGGAGCATGATCAGAGTTAAGATGGGCTAAATGCTGATTAGAAAAAAAATTATAATTTAACAACCAGCTAGCATTAGCCAGAAAATGAACCAGTCTAGCCCATCTTCGAGCCAAACTCTCTTGACCATTACACCAAGTAAAACTCAGGCCAACAAAACCAAGATCTAACAGATTATTATTAGAGATAGAGGAAAAGAAGAACTTAGATTTTAAAGAATAACTCCAAAATAGAACCCCCTTTGTGTTCCTCACTATTGAAGATGTATTAAAATCTCTAGTGAGGATCCAAGGGATGTTTAAGAGAGAAATACCATTAAGATATTTCCAAAGGAGTTTATGGTCCAAAAGCATATGAGAATTACAAATCATAGAGAGAATCCAAGTGTCATCAGAGGTGAAAATGACGAAATGAAAAGCTTGTCTGAAGACCACCACCGGAGTAACATTACCAACCTGCTTTTTCCAGATAACAACAATGCCACCTGAAAAGCCAATAGAAGGAATGGCAGCCTAATCCCATCGTTACCTTAACCTGATGCAAAAATGATGAATGAGATCAGTATTTGATTTAGTTTCCACTAGACAGAGAAAGTCCGGGTTTAATCTGGACATAATATTTTGAAGATACTCCATAGTTCGAGAGTTAGATAATCCCCTGTAGTTCTAAGCAAAGATCTTTAAGTCCATAAAAATAAAGGAGAACAACAAAAAAAGGAAGAAAATTAAGGGTTGAGAGATTTTTACCTCTTTTTTGATTTCGTGCCACTCTTAGAGGGCTTTCTCCTAGCTAGAGATTCCAGTTTGATATCTTTTTTATATTGGCAAAGGATAAAATCATCTTCAGCTTCCTGAAAAGAACCAGAGTCATCGGAGGCAGACTCCTCCATATATTCATCATTCGGATCATCATCACGGGCATCATGGGAGGGGGACCCAACTTCCTAAGAGCACTAGGATCCCACATCGACAAGGTCATGAGCTTGTAATAGGTCAAGTATCCCTTTCTTGCAAAGTACAAACTACTCTTTTTGAATGTGGACCCAACTTCCTGGGAGTACTAGAATCCCATATTGACTAAAATCGTCATTGTTTTACAATGGGTTAGATAACCTTTCCTTCCAAACTAGTTTTTTGCAATGTGGATCTAGCTTTCTACAAGCAATAGTATGTGGAGTCTTTGGAAGATAATGGAGTGGAGATGGGCCACTGTGATCTCTAACTAGGGCATCAAGGATTAGGTTGTGTGAGCCTGTCATATGCCTACATATAGGTTCAGCACCACATCAACTATGTGCTAGAGTGGTCCTAGGTTTATAAGAGATTGGTTAAGTAACCTCTCTTTCCAAAATAGTCTTTTGGGATGTGAATTCAGTCGCCTAACAATATTTGGATGTAAAGCTGCATCGTATAGATCAATGAGATGTTTGGAGACCTCGAGCATCATATATACATGACCATCATATACTTCTACCCAATCTTACAGAATTTTTACTCTTTCTCTTGCTTCAGATTAATATCTTGAATTTACTTGGGTTTTACATACAATATTGTTTATATCCTTACATATTTATCCTTTTTTTTAAAAAAAGAAAATTCTAAAAATAAGCCAATAAAAGCCTCTTAAAGAGCCCAACAATCAACATAAAAAAAAAAGAAACTATTTATAAATTAAGTACTCCTCGTATATAAACATCTAATTATAGAATACGAAAAGCTTATGTTTGTTTGGTTTTTCAAAAATTAATGTGAGTTAGATAGCATACTGTTGGAGTATAATTGGTCTATAAAAATGGTGGGTATACTTATAATGCCTTCAATAGTTTGTTAAAATAACAGTCTACAACATGATTGGTTATATGATAAAAACATAAATAGAATAAATTCTATAATATTAAAAGCTGTAAAAAATTATTCTATTGTTTGCAAATGGAGAGGAAGAGTTTTATATATATATATATATATACAATTCGCTATCTGCCAACGTTCATTAGATAAGAGATGTGTTAAGTGTATAAAATATGCCGTAATTTTACACATGTTATTAATAATTACAATGCCTAAATCCTAGGTTAGCCTTTTATAAGTATATATGTTTTAAATTGTATGAAGTCTTCATTTTTAATATGCATTGAGCCACAATTTTGACATCCATATATGAATACATGGACATTTTAGTTGTTCCATTTGACTATAAATACATAGTTTTTGGCCATGTTAAAATCACCGCAAAACACCAAGAGCTAATCCTGCCATGATATAGAGTATATGTAAATATCTTCAGTCAGTACTGTACTATGCTCATTTTTTGTTTTGAATATCAAACATTAATTTATATCATTTTGGCCGCCCAATTTTAATTTGTGTTTAACAAAAGAGTACCAAAAGGATTATGGGGAGAATTTGATAACATACACATAGGATTTGCCACGTTAACAGTAATTCGATGTGTCATCTGCATGCGTAGACATGACACATCATAAAAAATACAACGTGGACCCTCTTATTGATATGGCACATGCCATATCAACCAACTGAACTAGTCAATAAGAGTGCCATGTGCCGTGTTAATAAGAGTGTTCACGCAGCTCTCTTTGATGGCATGGCATACACAGACATGACATGTCATCAAAGAGGGCCACGTGGACACTTTTATTAACATGTGCCACGTCAACCACGTGAACTAGTGAATAAGAGTGGCATGTGCCATGTCAATAAAAGTGTCCACGCAAAACTCTTTGATGATGTGGAATATGCAGACATGACATGTCATCAAAGAGGACGGGGCATGTCCATATATGCAAATGATGCGTGAATTAGTGTTGTCATCACAAATCTGGCATATATGCTATTAAATTCTCTTCAGAATTCTCTTGTTAATGTCCTAGCCAATATAAATTACAGTTAGATGATCAAAATGATACAAATCCAAAGTCAATGCTCATAATGAAATATGACCATATTATGGAGTCCATTTAAAAAAAAAATTACCCCACATAGAACTATTTAAAATAGATTATTAACAAATTGAGATTTTAATTGTTATCCATACTTTGAATTTTAACTAATTATTTATATTATTTTGTTTCAAACTTTTACTAGTTTCTCAAATATATAAAATTTGTCTGATATTTTTCCCCAATTTTTGGAAATTTAGATTTGAATTTCAAGTTAATATTAGTTTCCGTTAATGCTTGTCCAACTTGTACAGAAAATTATATATATATATATATGGATAGTGGATAAAACCACAATTGCATTAAAAAGAGAGAGAAACAGTACAAAGAAACAAAAAAGACAAACAACTCCACTAGAAGTGGAAACAAAAGCACACAACAGGGGAAACAAAGACTAAGAGACGAGACAGAAATACAGGGAGGAGGAGAGAGGGACTCCTCCAACACTCAGCAGCAAATCAGGAGGACAACTAGCCGGGAAACTCGTCGTGCCTGTTGGGATTCTGCTCCTCGCGAGGGAGGCTTGAAAACTGGATACAGCGCCGAACCGCAGCAATAGACTCCTCAAGCTTGTGCATTTCTCTAGCAGGAACCACTGGAATCCAAGAGAGATACATGTAACAAATTTTCAAAAATAAAACAGGCAAAGAAATAAACACTGAACTGAAAACACAGTTATTTCTAGTAAGCCAAATTTGCCACAAAACCACTCTAGCAACCAAAGAGCAAGGCAGTTTGAGACGAGGGCTAAGCTCTCGATACCACAGTCCCCATAAGTCCGAGCATGACAAAGGGGCACGTGGGAAGGAAAAAGGGAGAGCGAGGCGGTCCCAGATGGCTCAAGCCAAAGGGCACCTGAAAAACAGGTGACCAATCAACTCAATAGCAGAGCAACACAGGAGGCAGGTTGCCGTAGGGAGTTTGTTACAACTACGGGCAAAAAGAGTGTCAAGCGTGAGGATCTTCCTGTCCCAGACCAACCACATGAAAGCAGCTATTTTCTGTGGCACAAACCGCTTGAAGATCACCGGAGTGATACTACATCTCAGCCCCCTGTCTATAAGGAATTTATAAAAAGACTTCACCGAGAAAGATCCATCAGAAGTTAGCTTCCAAGATTTATGATCTGGGATATCCCCAAACCCAGAGGTGATTCTGGAGCTGAGCTCAATCAGGAGAGGATCTCTCCTCATAGCAGCAGAGGGAAGTTCCAAGAGCATATCCCTAACTGTCGCAAAAGGGGAAGTAGTCGACAGGAACTCCTCACACCAGCGGTACTTAGGAGCTTGCCCGTTATACCAATTATCTAACCAAAACAGCGTGGAGTTACCATTCCCAACCGAGGAGTCAATATATGCTTTAAAAGCCTCCAGTGACGGGAAAAGGCCTTTCCAGAAGAAGGAGCAACGACGGTTGCGGGGTAACCAAAGGTTCCACCTAGAGTGCTGGTGGAAGTAGTTAAAAAGGATAGGGGCCGAACCACACCAAGCTTCATTCTGCAAGACTTTCCACCACCATTTCCCTAGAAGAGCGCAATTGAATTCCTCAAGGTTAATGATACCCCAGCCACCTTGGTCACGGGGGAGGCACAGCCTATGCCAATTGACCAAGCGACATTTGGGTCGGTCAATGTCAGGGCCTTTCCAAAGAAAATCTCTTCTCAGCCTATCAATACGGTTGACAACCCATTTAGGCAGACGGAAGATCGACATCAAGTAAGTGGGCAAAGCAGTAAGGACAGAGTTGATGAGGGTGAGCCTGCCCCCAACAGACAGGTAATTCGCCTTCCAAGATGTAAGCCTAACTTTAACTTTAAGAATAAGAACTTCCCAATCTTGTCTCCGCGGCCTTCTCCCAGCAATCGGGACACCCAGGTAAGTGATCGGGAGAGCGCTAGCAGCACAGTTCAGAGTGCCCAAAGCAGAATTGCTGGGCAGAGAATTAAAACCGGTAGAGAGCAAACATGTTTTGTTGAGGTTAATAGCCAAGACAGAAATACCTTCGAAGATAAAAAAGGATCAACTTAATAATCCTAAGGTCCTCAACCCCACCAGCCGAGAAAATAATCAGGTCATCAGCATATTGGAGGTGACAAACGTTACCAAACCTACCAAGTGGGACCCCATGCAGGATATGAGAGTCAAGAGCATGATTAAACATTACACTAAGCACGTCTGCCACAAGGACAAAGAGTAGGGGCGAAAGGGGGTCCCCTTGACGCAAACCACGTTGGTATCTGACATAACCCTCAGGAGAGCCATTGATAAGGATGGAGGCTTTAGAAGTGAAGAGCAAATTAGCGATCCAATGCCTCCAACGCGGGCCAAAACCCCTTGCCTCCAAGAGTTCAAGAAGAAAATCCCAGTCCACCATATCGAAAGCTCTAGCAAAATCCACTTTCGCAATATTACCATCAAGTCTCCTTTTTTGAAGGCTAAAGATGATTTCCTCAGCCGCCACCACATTGTCCATGATAGATCTACCTTTAATGAAGGCAGATTGGGAGTGATCCACTAGACGGTCGATAACCTTGGAGAGTCTAGTAGCTAAGATTTTGGAGATAATCTTGAGAGGCGCGTTGATCAAGCTAATAGGGCGGTAGTCAGAGACTGACACCGGGGCTTCATTCTTAGGGATAAGAACGATGTTAGCCCAGTTAATTCTTTCCAGGTTGGCCGAGTGGTTATAAAAGTCTTTACATAATTTGATCATGTCCCGTTCAATAATATTCCAAAACTTTTGAAAAAATAAGACCGGGAAACCGTCCGGGCCAGGTGCCTTTTCCGCCTCTAGCTCTTTAGTGGCCACCAAAATCTCTTCCTTAGTAAAAGGTGTCTCCAGACTGTCTAGGTCCAACCTTGCTTTGCTAGCGAGCAAGACATTCTAATCAAACTGCAAACGGTTAGCTCGTTTAGCACCGAATTGCGCGCGAAAGAAAGAAGTGAACGCGTGCCCAATGTTTTTGTCTCCCTTGAAGGAACAACCCTCAAAAGCCACCTCAGCGATGAGATTGCGGTTACGACGTCCATTCGCGATCGCATGAAAGAATTTAGTATTAGCATCTCCCTCTCGAAGCCACTTGACACGGGACCTCTGCTTCCAGTAGATTTCCTCTTACCTAAGGGTTGAAGCAAGCTCAAGAGAGAGAGAATCCACTCTTTCCAACTCTTCCACTGACAGCGGTCTAGATTCACGGATAACATCCAGGCAGTCAAGAGAGTGGCGAAGGTCTCTTTTGCGGTCACGAATGGATCCAAAAGAGTGTTTTACCCAAAGCTTGAGACGCTTCTTAACGCCAGACAGTTTTTTAGCCATAATGAAAGCCCCGCACCCGTCAAGCCGTTGCTCTTCCCACCAGCCCTTGATACGCTCGTGGAAATCGTCGGTCGTACACCACGAGATTTCAAATTTAAAGGAGGTAGGTTTAAAAACATGATGCCCGAGCTCCAGACGAATGGGACATGATCAGAACCAAATCTAGGGAGACCACACTGGTGAGCCCTTGGGAAGCGACAAAGCCAGTCCGGTGTAACAAGGAAGCGATCAAGACGAACCCAAATCGGGGTCTGTTGATTATTAGTCCAAGTGAAACTGCGCCCCCTAAGTTGAGTCTCAACGAGGTTTAAATCTCGAATGAGGTCTTGGCCGTTGCGAATGTCGTCCCAACATACGTTGCCGGAATTCTTATCAAGCGTAGAGAAAATCACATTGAAATCACCACAAAGAATCCAGGGCATGCCCGGAGGTGGTTTGCAATTCCTGATTTCCGACCAAAAGTCCATCTTCTGATTACGCGCATTGGGGCCATATACTGTGGTGCAATTCCAACTAGAGTGATCAAGAATAGAGAGGAATTCCACCGTAAGACAGTAGGGGCCTGAGTGAATAAGCTTACCCTTAAAAAGGGTCCCATTCCACCCAACAATCATAACCCAAGAGGTTCCACTAGCGGCAATCAAGCAGAAACCATCTAGTAAACAACCCGCAATCGCTTTCCAAGTGGGGTGATCAACAACAGCAAGTTTAGTCTCTTGAAGACAGACTATACTAGGTTTGAATTGATCAATGAAGTCTCTAACTAGGTGCTTCTTGGACGGCCCACCTAGGCCCTTGACGTTCCAGGAAATAATATTCATAGAGAAACCACAACCTATCGGGAACCCGAGACCGAGCCCGGCTGGACCTTTGACTGGTCAGCTCTAGATGTCTCTAGTTTCCTAATGAAGTCTAAACATGCAGCTCTATGGTTGTCAGAATCAATAAACTTAATACCACAAGCTAAACAATACTGAATTAATTGAGCATCACTCCAAGAATTAATAGACAGGAAATCAGGAGGCGTACCTTCTGGAGAGGCCCCTGAAGACTTCTTCTTGGCAGAGCGGGGTGGCTGCGGCAGGAAGCCAGCTTCCTCATTCCAGCGGGAGGATGGTTTTTTCTGTCTGTAACTCCTGCGCTGGGCCTGAGGCATAGAGGACATCTGTCTTTCGGTGTTGCAAACGAACTGAGGCAACCCATCATGAACAGGATCAACCACAACCATAAGATCAGGATCAAGAGCCTGAACCGAAGGCTCAAAGGGGACAAGAGCGAGGTGATTAAGATCAGGATCCTCCGCCTCGGCGACAAGGCCCTCCTCTATCTCATCATCATCAACATCCACCCCATCTGCCAGCGTATAGGAGGGGTCCGGGAGGAAGGAGTCAATGAGGAGAAAGTTCTCCTTAGGAACAATAGACCAGATGCCCAACATAAAGTGCCAGGTGAAGCCTGGTGGGATTGGGACCCCCACAGGGTGGTGATCAGGATTCCTGTAAGCCCCTGGAAGCATTACATTCAGATCACTGTCACTAGATGGCTCAGTAACCGGCTCCCTGGGAAACTGAGTTGGAGTATCATTCCCCGCTTGACCCAGAGAGGGTGCCGAGGACAGAGGGAGCAAAGCATCCTCATAGCCCAAATCGGAACAAGGCCCACCAATGGGGCCCAATAGCTGAGATTTGAAGGACTCAGCTTCTGGGCCCAGAATGTGGCCAGAAGACTGGCCCACATCCCGGTTAAGAATCAACGGGCCTAGATCAGACCCACTGTTGCCTTGGGATTGCACTGCTGAGGATGAATCAATATCCACCGTAATAATGCCTCGGGGTTGAGTTGCCAAGCCTTTAGATTGCACTGATGAGGATGAATCAATATCTACCGTAATAACGCCTCGGGATTGAGCTACAGACATGGAAGAAACCCCAGCCGTCCGATTACCACCCTTCTCAGATAAAACATCGCGATCAGATTCCCGAACAACGTGGGGAATCAATTTCTCGCGAACGCTCTCCGATGGCCTGCCTTGAGATCTGGGGTAGCATGGATCCTGCGAAACCTCGTCAACCGACACGTCCGAGGAACGATTTCCGAGAGCCTCATCTCGGTCGACAACAATGTACGGCCGCCGCTTCTTGGATTGCGATCGGCCCATCGGTCGCTCACACGAAGGAGACGTCGAACCATCGGTAGTCATGACAGGCAGGGTAAGACCATCGGTCTTTTGGAGAACCCCACCCTCAAGAGATACCGGAAGGTGACTGGAGTTCCTGCCGGCATCCTCGACGTCAGCAGTAGTCCTCGACGCTCGTTTCTGACCACCATCAACCACCAACTTTTGCTTGCCCTTGAGATGTGCCGGGATTTGATGGGCGGCCTGGTGGAGATCCACTTCATGGTTCAAAAGAGAGAATCTATCTGTTTGAGGATTGAAACGAGGAACTGGCGATCGACGATCGGTGAGAAGAACGAGGAAACGACGTATGCCGACGCTTAACTCGATCGTAATCGGTAGCTCCACCGAGGGACGCAGCCGCACCAAAGCGCTCAACGCCGAGGAAGGCTCCTCCAAATGTCGACGCATCGTCACCACCTCACCGAAGGATTTTAACAAGTCAGAGACGGCATTCCATCCCCAGCAGTGAAGCGGCAGGTTCCAGATGTGGACCCAGTCAGTCCTCCCAATAGCTCTGCCGGAGGAGCCCAATTCTGGTGACCATCTGCGGAAACGGACGGTGCAAAGACCAAAAGCAGAAGAGCATTTGAAGTCAGAGAGCTTGACGACCTTCTTAGTAATCTCCTCCCCCAAGCATTTAAGAAGCAGAGAGTCTCCGCAGAACCCCGAAGATGATCCAATAGATTGGACGCCCAGCTCAGCAGCGAGGACTTCCAACAGCTTATCTGGGGAGATAAAACCGGAGGTGAAGGAGGCCACCACCACAAAGTTGAGCTCCTGCTTGGCCCGGATGATGTCCAAAGAGAGAGGAATAGAAACAGACACCTTTCGGCCAAGCCCAGATGGCCTGGGAAAGAGCGGGCCACGGTCTCCTGGGAAGGAACAAGAGTCTGACGACGAGGGGGGGGAGGTGCTTCCAGAGCCGGTGCTAGGGTTGACATGTCCGCTACTACTACGAGAGAGAACCACACCGTGCTTCTGGGCTGAAGAAAGACTACCTCTACGTGAGACCTCGCCAGCTTTAGAGCGAGGGGGAAGGTGACATGAAGAGGCAGTATGACCAACGCGAGAGCAGCGCAAACACACAATCAAATGACGACACTTGTCCGCCCTATGACCCACCCGAAAACAACACGAGCAAGGTTGGGAAGGTGACTCTGGTGAGCGACGTCTCTTCGCATTGAGGCGTGGACCAGGGCGAGCACACCCTGAAATTGAAGAGGAGCTGCCGGAAGGGTTCCGACCAAGGCTGTGACCCTTCGCATGGCGCTTACCACCCTTGCTGACGACCACCCACTCCTGGGTCTGCTGAGGATGAGAGTTGCTGGAAGACCGTGGGGGAACGCTACGCTCTTATGAGACAGGAGAAAGTGCAGCTTGAGAGTAAGAAACGCCTGGCTTGATACTACCACCGCCGCCGGGAGGGATGTAACTGTGGGAGCTAGACTTTGCAACCGCCTTCGAGCTAGGTTTTGCATGAGAGCCACCGCGAGCGCCGCCGCCATCGCCACCCAGGAGCTCGCCCAGGAGGTTATCCATCTCCTTATATATATGGATTGATAAAAAAGATTTATTGCTGTTTTCATCTTTTTAGAAATAATAATAAAAAGAAAATTGCTTGCACCCTCTTATAAAAAACCAAATTTGTTTATATACTTTTAAAAAATATTTTTATTTGTTTACATGCTCTTATGCTTAAAAAGTAATTTAAAAACTTTAATATTATTTTTTTAAAAAAAATTTACGATGAATTAAAAAAGTAAAAAAATAGTTTTTTTTTTTAATGTTTTGATTGACTGTCAGAGGGTTTACAAACAAATAAAAAAAGCCTTTATTCCGGACGCAGGAAAACAAATAAAATTTCTCATTTTCCGAGGGCCGTGGAAGTAAAAAAAACATATAATAAAACTATAGGTTTTGTTATATTAGCATAAAAATAAATTAGCAAATTGTTTTTTATTATTTCATGTGTGGCAACTTTTAATTAATTATAATTTATTAAAATTTAAATATATTATTATTCTTTTTAATATGATGAACATGAAATTCAATAATTGTATTTTATATTTTATTTGAAATAAAGTAATTTTGAGATTATATGTTTATTAATTCCATAATTATCTAACCATATTTATTTATCATGGACTTTTATTTTATTTTATTTTATTTTATTCTATTCTATTCTATTCTGTTCTATTCTATTTTATATCATCATCATTATTTTAATTATAAAAAGTTTTTGAAATAAAGTAGATAAATTTTTTTTTAAAGTCATAACTATTAGGAAAAAAACCCAATTTTAGGAGTAACGGATGTTGAGGTTTAAAAAATAAAAACAAAAAAAATAAAAATAAAAACAAAAACAAAATAATACAAAAACGTAAATGTCTTCATGCATAAATTCATTACAAACTTCACACCCTTTAAATAGTCCATTCAGATATTGTACAACACTTCTTGATGAATGAGAAAATTTGTGAAGCACTTCACTCCGAACTACAAATTTTATGGAGCACTTCTCCCTCAATTTCTAAAGATTTGATTCTCATCAAATTTAAAAAAATTATTTTTCCTTCAACAACTTTCACCAAATTTGTACATTCCTCATTTAAATTTACAAAAAAAATTTTGCAGTTGTAACATTG
The DNA here is from genome assembly GCF_009730915.1 of Dioscorea cayenensis subsp. rotundata. Lineage (NCBI taxonomy): Eukaryota > Viridiplantae > Streptophyta > Magnoliopsida > Dioscoreales > Dioscoreaceae > Dioscorea > Dioscorea cayenensis. The sequence continues at coordinate 13,225,617 of NC_052489.1, forward strand.
AGATTTTTTTTTGTGCCAACAATTCTTCTTTTTATGACCTGGCTTTTTGCAATGATTACATTGCGAATTTTTTTTTTTTTAAGATGAAATTTTAGCTAGATAAGCTCCTCAATCATGTCTTGTGCTCCTTCCTTTTTTATACTTCTTTTACTACTGAACCTTGCAAAGCACTAATTAGTTATCACAAAATCACTTGACTAAGATCTCTTGCATCTTCTAGAGATGAAAATTTTGACTCAAATCATTTAAGCAAACTTGCAAACACTTTTTCTATGATCTTATAATCCATCAGCTTAATTTTGTTTATTACAATCATTAGCCTATCAAAATATTCTTCTGTGCACTCTTTCCCTTCATGCTGAGAATCTCATGATCACTTTTGAGACTCAGCAATGTTTTGTTCTATTATTGTCTTGATATAATTCCTTCGGCGTATCTCTAGCTCCCCTAATTGTTTCACAAGTCAAAGGTTTTGTCAAAATTAATTTTGAGATAGTATTATATCCGCATGTGGCTTGATTTAATTGAGTGTCAGATTGTCTTCTAAAGGTGGTATGTTCATTTTATCTTCAACCACCTATTTTCATCTTAATAGACAAAACTCGATAATTTTCACCAATAAAAATTGAGGTGAAAGAGCTGACACATTACTAGAAACCATGTTGTTGTAGCTTCGAGTTTTGAAGAAAATAATAATAATAATAATAATAATAATAATAATAATAATAATAATAATAAAATACAAAAACGTAAGGATGTTTAATATTGATTATGCATAATAAAACTTCACTTGCAAATTAATAACCTTTAAATAGACTGTACAAAACAACAGAAAATCTATAATATGTAAATTGAAAAAAAAATTCAGATAATTCAAATTAAATATTTTACTATGACTATGGTAACGTTGAATTATTTTCCAAATTACTTACCATAATGCCATTTTTACCTCCTATCATCAACAACATTCCAACACAAATTAAATTATTTACCGAATTTCCCCTTGGAATGTTATTGATATAATAATAATAATAATAATAATAATAATAATAATAATAATAATAATAATTATTATTATTATTATTATTATTATTCAAAATCTTGTAATGCTTTGGAATTAATATTGAAATCGTGGATTTGTAACAATTTATATGGGCTTGTAAATTTTTCATAAAATTGTCCATAAATTCAAATTAATAATTTTTTTTTAATTTTTAGCATTTTTATTAATGATTAAAAAAACTGCCCACTTTGGATCATTATCTTGTTCTTTCATCCCTTGATTTATTTTATTGTATTTTATTTTATTTTTTTTTAAAAGGTGGATAAACCACTTTAATAGTAAAAGTGAGCAAAACAATAGCCACCCACCAAACACCTATGGGAACAAATAAAACCTGACTACTAGGAGTGGTACCACTACAAACCCAAAAGAACAAAACAGAAAGAGAGGCCAAACCTAGGAAGAGATGAATCCTTGCAACACCCATACAAGCAAAGCAAGAACTAGCCCGTGATTTGATCATGCGCCTCCTCAGCCTCCGTCATCGTAGTAAACTCCTCCACACGCTGACCTAAGAACTCCAGGCTGCGCCTAACTGTAAAGATGGACTCTTCAAACTCTGCTCTAGCTTCGTCTGCAACTGCTGAAAACCACGAAGGGATCATGAGATCAATTTTCAGGATAATAGCAAGAACAGGAAGGACAATATTATAGAAAATACAAACATTCCTGGTAAGCCAAATATTCCAAACAATTGCTTTCACAATCAAGAATCCCCTAACTATATTCATCATCCCAAGGTAGTCCCAAATAAATTTTGCAAGCAGGCAATGAATGAACAAATGATTCACAAATGCAACCCCCTTATGGCATATCATGTAAGTTCCATTTTGAAGCCTATTACAACCTCACCTCTACAAATTTTCTAGGTAACGAATATTATTTTTCCACACCAGCCAATTGAAGATAATTTTTTTCAGGCAGTTGCTTTTCCAAAACCACCTAGCAATTTGACAGCGGTTACCCCGTCATTTAGAAAATTGTAGAAAGACTTCACCGAGAATGAACCATTCGCCGTGAGTGCCCATCACTTCTTGTCCCTAGCCATCCCTTGAAAAGACAAAAGACGCTCACAATGAAGAATAATATATGGATTTTCATTAAAACGAGCTGCCTCCATCAAAATAGCCAAATCCCGCACTGTGCGTAACTAGTTGAGGTTCGCATTAAACAACTCTGGCCACACCACCATCGGGGTCCACCCATTAAGCCAACGCTCTTTCCAAAACAGAGTTTTTGACCCCAAGTTAACGATTTGAGAGACTCAACCCTTAAACGCCTGCAGACAGCTGGACACCCCTTTCCAGAAGAACAAAATCCTCCTCGACTGCCTAGGAAACAAACTCCAATTAGACAGTCTATAGTTAAATTAGATCACCAGCGTCCCCGTCCAGCTAGGGTCAATCATGAACTTCCACCACCACTTTCCCAAACAACGCCTGATTAAAAGTTCTAAGGTCTAAGATATCCCATCCATCCTGGTCACGAGAGTGACAGAGATTCTTTTAGTTAACCAAACCTAGATCCCGAGCTCAAGTTCGAGCCAAACCACAGAAAGTCCCTTCTAATTCTTTCCAATTTTTTGATCACCCAAGATAGCAATCGAAAGATAGACATCTAATAGGTTGGAATTGCCGTTATGACAGAGTTGACCAATGTGAGTCGCCCTTCCCTAGACAGCTGTTTCGCTTTCCTAGAAGAAAGCCTCCTTTGCACTTTATTAATTAAACCCTCCTAGTCTTGCCTACAAGACCTTCAGCCAGAAATCAGGATGCCCAGTCAAGTCACCAGAAAATTACCCACCATACAATTTAGTGTTGTAGCGGCATCCTCACTTGGAAACAAACCACCCGTACAGGAGTACAAACAAGTCTTTGCAAAATTAGTTTCCAACCTAGACATTCCTTTAAACACATACATCATCAACTTGATGATCCTAAGATCATCCAAACCACTAGTGGTTAGGATAAGAAAATCATCTGCATAATGAAGATTGCACTTGCTTCCAAACTCCCTAAGAGGAACCCCAACCAAAATTTTGGACTGGATCGCATGCGTGAACATTTCACACAACATGTAGGTCACCAGCATAAAAAGCATAGGAGATAACGGATCTCCCTGTCTCAATCCCCTCTGGTAACGGATATATCCATTCAGTGATCCATTAACAAGGATAGATGCCTTAGAGGAAAACAGGATAGTCTTGATCCAACCCACCTACCCCGAATCTCCTAGCCTTCAAGAGGTCCAAAAGAAAATTCCAGTCCACCGTATTGAAAACCTTTGCAAAGTCCACTTTCAGAATGTGACCGAGGATTTGGCACTTATGTATGCTAAAGATCAACTCTTCAGCGGTGGCAATATTGTCCAGAATACATCTTCCTTTACAGAAGGCTGACTGGGCACTATCCACGAGCAAACACATGACTGTGCTCAATCTGTTTGCCAATAATTTAGAAATGATTTTCAATGATGAGTTAGTAAGACTAATTGGATGATAATCCCCAGGACTCTCTGGATTCTTAGTATTAGGAATAAGAGTAATACTGGCCTAATTGATCCTCTCCAAGTTAGCTTTCCCAAAATAGAAATCCTCGCAAAGCTTCCAATGGTCTTCCTTTGTTGACTCAAAGAATTGTTTAAAGAATTGCAAAGGAATCCCATCCATCCTTGGCACCTTATTCCCACCAAACTCAAAATCAGCGCTCTTAATTTCCTCTAAAGTAAAAGGCGATCCAGTGGCGATAAGTCCATCGGCTGCTTGTTTACTAACAGCTTCTGAAAGTCGATCCTTAGGCGAAAGTCTCATTTTTACCCAAAAAACTGCTTAAATTTAGCCGAAAAAACTTTATCAATTTCTTTGGGATCTGTGTGAGTGTCGCCATTAAGTTTGATGCTAGGAATAAAATTCCTATTTCTGTGGCCATTGGCCACCGCATGGAAGAACTTAGTGTTTTCATCCCCCTCTTTTAACCACTGTAACCAAGATCGTTGTTTCCAGTAAATCTCCTCCTGTTTGAGAATGACACTGAGTTGTTCCTTAATCTCCTGCTCATGTTTGGCCTCAGCAGGAGTGAGCTTACATGCTTCCTTATTGTTATCCAATTCTTCCAGATCATGCAACAAGGCCAACTTCTTAAGTCTTAAAAATCCAAAGCTATTCCTAGCCCAGTGCTGCAACTACTCCCTAAGGAAAGAGATCATCTTGGAAAAAATAAAGGTATAATACCCGAATTGGTTTCTCTACTTTTCTTTCTCTTCCCTTTTGGTCCTTCTACTCAGAAATGTTCAAAGTAGTTCCTCTACTCTTGAAAATGGTTCTACTTAGTCCATTATACTCTAAAATAGGTCAATTATTAGCTATATTTTCAAGAGTAGAGGAATTAGATGAGAAGAGATTAAGGGTAGAGGGACTAAATTGGGTCATTTTCAAGAGTAGAGGGATTAGTGGGGCACATTTCTGAGTAGAGGGACCAAAAGGGAAGATATTAAAAAGTAGAGAGACCAATTCGGGTATTATACCAACAATAAAAGCACCACAACCCACCAGTGTCGACTCTATCCACCACTTCTGTACTAGCTCCTAAAAACCATTTGTCGTATAATTCATATCTTAAAGGTTTAGGGGAAGAAAAGTGATTCCCCACCTCTAGCCGAATAGGCACATGATCGGAGCCCACCTTAGGAAGACCATTTTGAAGTATTCTAAGAATGAGGTCCACCTAAGCCCTATTGACTAGAAAGCAATTTAGCTTAACCCAAATCAGGTCAGCCTAACCATTTGTCCAAGTGTACCTCCTACCAATCAACGGTGGCTCACAGAGTTCTAAGTCTTGAATCAGGAAGCTAGCGCATCGGATGCCCTCTAAGTTAGGAGCTTCGGAGGCTTATCCTCCTATGTAAAAATAGCATTGAAATCCCCGCAAATCACACAAGGTGCATTAGGCCTATCCTCGCACCCCTGATCTCCTCCCACAAAGAGGACTTATGCACATGAGAGTTTTGGGCCGTAGAGCCATGTACACCGCTACCGAAGATTATCCTTTAGAGAGCAAAACCCCACCATCAGATACGCCCGCAGAACCACACGCGGATAAGGAGATATAATGATTAAGGAGGGGTCCACCAATCTCACGCCACAACCCTTGCAATAAATCCTCCCATTTGGATTCTTGGAGGCAGCACACATCAACACAGTGCAAACTAAGAAAATCTCTAACTAAAAAGTCTCTTAGCCGGTCTAGACCCCTAACATTCCAGGTAATAATGTTCATTAAAAAACAGTTAGTCCTCGCGGGCCTCCAAGGAGAATTCCGCATGCCCCCTAGAAAGGGCTGTTTTCGATGTCTCTAACATGTGAATATAAGATATACTCTGTAAAAAATAATACCACAAGGATTGTAATAATTCCGAATTTGCACATTCGACCAATCAATGGTTTGGAAGATATACCTTCCCCGGTGCCTCCCCGTGCCACATCCTTTTGACAAATTTTGTTGATTCTGCCACCAAAACAAAAAAAAACAAAAACCAGCATCCTCATTCCAACTTCCACCCAAAATCCGCTGGAGGGGTTAATGTAGATTCAGCATTTTCAGAGTCTAAATCCTTAGCAATTAAATGCTCAGCTATGGCCCGTTACTCGGCCCAACTTCCTTAGCCTCACACCTTACCGAAAGAGATAAGAGCACACTTTAATTCTCACGATTTTTTATTATTATTATTTTACTTGTTTTACGATTTTCTCCTCCCAAAAATCCTAACTAGAGATAAAAATCCCCTTTTGTTTAATCTTATTTTTTTAAAATAATTCTTGCATTTATCCTTTTTTTAAATAATTCTCGAATTATATATTTTAAAAAATCCGATCTCTGCTTTTTATTTAGTAATTCTAAATTTATTTATTTATTTTAATTAATTTTAAATTTAAAATCCGATTTATCTCCCTCGATTTGTTAAATCATAACCATAACTGGATAAGGATGATTTTTTTCATTTATTTATTTATCCGATTTTAAAAAAAAAACGGATACGAATATTGGGAGATTATTATTATTTTTAGAATTATCTTTTTTTTTCTTGATTATATATATTTTTTTGTTTGAAAAATTGGATAAACACTTCTATTAAAACCCAGAACAAATTATGTCTCTTGGTTTTTTTTTATCATAATCGGAATAAAACCAGATTCCTGCTAAAATTTGAATTTAGAAAATTTTTTATAAACATATATATAATAAAATTTGTTTTTTTATTTTAAATAATATATTTGTGAGATTAATTTTTTAAATTAGTTTTTTTAAAATAAGAATAAATTACTAATTCAAAAATATATATTAAAGTTTTTGTTCAATTCATAATTATCTATATGAATATTTTATCTATAAGTATAAAATCCATATAAGTTTTCATTTTATATATTATTTTATTAGTTTAATTTTTAAAATTACTATTGTTAAATAATTTTTTTTAAATACAGAGGAAACAATTAATCTTATCAATTAAATCAATCAACCTTAACAAGACATGTTGAACTTGAAAGTACAAACTGTAAATTTTTATTTTTTATTTTTTTTATTTTTAGAGATATCACAATGTGAAGATTAGTCTGAAATTAATAACCATCTATTGCGATGTTTCTCCTGTGCAATGTGCATCACACCATGGTGTAACTCTAGTTATTATTTTAACAAAGTATTTTTTATATAATTTTATTTTTAAAATAATTATTAAAATGATAGCAATATTTAATCTTTCTAAAAATTTAAACAATAGCTATAGGATCTAATATTTTATCCCCAAACATTTTTTTGAAAAAATTAATCTAAAATTTTCTGAACTACCATATATAAGATTAAAATATTTAAAAAATAGTCCTTCACTTTTAGATATTTATATATTTCAAAATTGAGATTATTAGACAAACATTATACATTTCTTTTTTATCATATAAATTAAATTTTTATAATTAAAAAGAAATAATAATGCACGTCCTCATTACTATGTATAAATACATACATATGGATCATATGATTGCAATAAATTAACATTAAAACAAAATTCACTTTATCATAATTTCTTCTTAATGCTTATCCTGCAATTATCTGTTATCATTATTTTTTTTTTATTTTTCATGAGATTAAGACAACATATAACTTGTCCTTGGTCAGTTGTTCTCCGTCTGAAATTCAAATTAATTTTGAAAAGTTATGCAAAACGCATACAAATATATATATATAGTGTGCAATGTTTGTATTTACACGAACCTTTACTATAAAATTGAGTGCATCTTATTTTTTAAAAGTTTGAATTAAAATAATATAATTAGTTATTTTAAACCAAACTATGGATAACAATTAAAATAACAATTCTTTTTACCTATGTTTCATAGTGGGATTGGGTCTGATTACTAGTAAAACTCAAAGTGTCTTCTTTGAATCAAATTTGGAACCGATTTCCAAGCTCTATAAATAATTGGAAGAGATTATACTTTGTTATGCTCTAAACATCTACTGTGAAATAAAAGATCATAAGTTCTAGAAACTCTGAAAACCTTAGTAATGGGAAGACGTAAGCTTATTCGATCAGCTTCTGTTGGGGACTCTGTGCATCGAAGCATGCACGTAGATCTATCACCTAATTGGGTATGTATACCAGAGAAGAAAAAGTTAGAGAAAGAACAACCAGTAATCAAGAACACTGCTCAGAAACTTGTGGAGTTGAAAAATAGTGATGAGAAGAATAAAAACAATTCATGAGTATGTTAAAGTTTCAATTCCCAATCTCTAATTTCGTGATTGTACACACACTATAATTTTTGGGGTTTAATTTGTGAGTTCATTAGAGGATTTGCGCTGAGATGTTTATAGAATTATCAATACTAATTAGTTGTTAGAATATTTATTAATTTATTTAATGTTGATTCTTTTGTTTTTTGAATGGGTTTTTTTTAATGAAAAGAGACTTATTTTTCTTTTGGGTTTCTATGGAAGTATTTTTGTATGTTGTAAGCTGCAATGTTAACCATGAAGGAAAGTAATTGGCTAAAAAGAATGTATTTATTTAAGCAATGACCTTCACCTAATGTCCATCCTTAACTTTGAGAATATATATCGTATATAATTCAATATTTTTGCTTAGCTTCATATCATATGTTTGTATTTGCATGTATAGTGTTAAGTATGTGAATTATTTTTATGAAATTAAAATAACAAGTTATCATACAAGATTGAAAATAAATATAAAATTTGTAAAAATAATCTTAATCTTGACATATGTTAATGTGTAAAATAACATTAAAAGCTCATTGGCAAATTTAAGATAATGTAATTTTTTGTGAAATTTTCAGCATATAGCCTGTCTTTATATGTGTATATTGTGATGAAACACTCATTACATTAGTATTTAAAATTTTATTATTATCATGTAATATATATATATATATATATATTGATTAAGTTAAAATTTTATTTGGCAATCTTTCCACTACGTCTTTAATTACATTTTAGCTACTCTTCAGAAATTTCCATTCACTCACACCCACATATTTTTTCACTACGCTAGGTGGTATTTGACAATTTTAAAATATATTGATTAAGTTAAAATCTGTAACATGCTATCTTAATCAATTTTAAGATAGTATGGTGCAAAATTTTTTATTTTGCTTTCTATGAAAGGGTGGGGCTAATTCTTTTAAAATATTGTATTTTTTATTTACAGAAATACGCCTTATGCTATCCAAATTGCCTACCAACACATCCACTGATCCACGTCTGGTTTTAAACATAAAGCGGGCCTTTTTTTAAAGTAAAACATATAATGAAGGCCTTATCAATTTTTTTAAAATAAAAAATAATAAAGTACCTTTTCATTTTAGTCCCTCCGAATATTTTTATAAGAATTTTTTTTTAACAAATACGACAAATGGAACAATGAAAGATGTGAGCATAGCAAGAAATAAAACATCTGGTAGTATATCAATCTTGTAGCACGGGGATTGGGTTAAGCCTTGTGCACTAAAGACTCCCACTAGTCTTACAGAGTAAAATTTTAGTTACAATGAGAATGCACAAAAGTTGAGAACATGGGCATAACCAAGAATTAAGCATGATCATTATTATATATAAGTCTTTTCTCAATTAGGTATATAGTATATACACACATGAATCGAACATCCGACAATAATGAAAAAGTTAAATTTTATTATAACCATCATACTTAATAATGTAAAAAAAATATTGTAAAAAAATATTAATTATTTAAATTATTAAAAATGAGAATAAATAGATAAAAATAGAAGTAAATAAGTATAATTAAGGAAAGAAAAACATTTTAAAAAACATTGGGTCTAGTCAATAGATAAGGTATTTTCTTTCATATAAGAGATTAGGTGTTCAAATCTTAACGAATGCATAATAAATAAAAGTTCACTATGTACAGGTAGTGGTGAACTGTAAGGGTTCTGGTGGTGTAATGAGCGTCGCACGGTGATCGTTGGTGGGATCGAGAGGACTTTGACAAGGAACATAGTGCACAAGATGCAAAGCATTTGTTAAAAAAAATATCTTAGAATAAGAAATGTATTATTTTTTTATTTTAACAAAATTAATAGGCGCCACATTATATGCTTTGTTTTTTAAATAAATATTTTAAAAATTTCTGGGCCGCTTAAAAAGCCAAGGTACACTCATCTTCGTTTAAATATTTAAAAATAAACATGATAATACGCAAAGTGCGAATTTCTGTTTATTAAAAAATTATAATATTTTAAAAAATTAGCCGCCTAAACCCATGAACTGGCTAATTTTTTTTTAAAAAAAAACCATCCTTTATTAAAAAAAAAGAAAAAAAAAACCATCCTATAAAATAAAAGAACCAATACTAAAATTAATTAAATAGATAATTTATAAATCAATTACTAATAATTCCATAGACATCTTATCACATACCCTCTAACAAACAAACCATAAAAATTCTAGTGTACACAAACGTGCAATTAGAGAGTTGGCAAGTGAACTCTTAACCCACTTATCAACCGGTTTTACCCTTCTCATCAGCGTTTTTTGGCTTAATAGGCTCTTTATGAGTGCTCTTTGTTACTTGCTTCTCTTTTTCTGGTTTACAAACCCACTTGGGTGATTGATCTATTTGATTAAGTCGATCCATTGGGTTGGAATCTCCAACATAAGCAAATCTAACAATCCTACGCCTCCCATTAATAAGGCCCTTAGTAATGTTTATGAGCTTCTCTCCCCAATATTTATAGGGTATGGAAATTGGTTCCAATTTTGATTTGGAAAAAACTTGAGTTTTGATAGCCCTTGTTGTACGTAATCCTATTATGACATAGGGTACATGTAAATATCTTGAGTAGGTATTATACTGTGGTCCTATCTTATTTTGAGTATCGAATTTTATATTATTTTGATCACTTAATTTTAATTATTGTTCAATATGATAGTACTAAGAGAATTACGGTGAGAATTTGATAAATATGTGCACCGGATTTACCACATTAACATTAGTTCGTTGTGTCATTTACATACAAAGACATAACACATCATCAAAAAGGGTCACGTGGCCCCTTATATCGACACAACACATATCACGTCAAACTGACGAAGTAGTTAATAAGAGTGGCTCACTTTGATGACGTGGCATATTCTCGTATCCAGATGATGCTTGAACTAGTTTTGGCATGGCAAATCAGGTATACATTGTTGGAAATAGACGTTATTGATGGCAGAGAAACGGGCTGACTGAGGCGTGTAGATACATTGATCTTAAGAACAAATTCGGCTCCGAGAAGTGAAGAAAAAAAAATGAAGAAGAGAAGAGAAAGGAGAAGTTATCTGAAACCGGTTCGTGACGCACAAAGCAAACTGGTGCATTCGTGTCCGCATGATGCGCCTACACGTCATAATTTTCAAGCCAAATTCCAAATATACCCCCCTTGTGCCTGCGCGTGAGAGAGCATAACCACGAAACCAAAGTTGAAGGCTAATGAAAAGTGGTATACATAAAGTGGGTGAAATTCTTGTAAATAAGCAATGTGGTACTAAACAATATAGGAATGTTTTGAAAACTAGGATGGGCCCAATATACATGGGCCTCCAACAATCCCTACATTTCAAAATATTCAGACAATAGAAAAGAAAACGAAGCATAAGAAGGTAATGCATCAGAACTAATGCCTTGTGGGCTATGAACTAATTCCTAGAATATATAAGAAGTGACTCATAGGAACTTGGTGAAATTAAATTTCTATGAACCAACATTCCTTGTTGTAAATCAATCATCTCATAAATCACATTATCTTCTTGAAACTGAGCAACTCTAATCGGGCTGGCACCTCTCGGCCATGTGCCAAATGCCTGGAATTCATAAGTGCTCTAGAAAAATTTGCTTGAGTTTTTTTTTCATAGAAAGCGATTCCACTTTCACACTTATATAGGTGAATCCTTCAGGTGTAAAATTGCAATTATAAAGACCATTCAAATTGAACTATGGAATTCATTAAGAATCAAATTCATCCTGTATACATTACAATTACACTATACATCATAGGAAGGGATAATAATTAGATAGTGTATCTCCAATCAACCAATGACTTGTTTTTACCCATATGAACCTATTTCTTGGGTTCACCAATTACATAGGTTGGGTTACTATCATTATTGAATTTTGTTATAGGCAACAATCCCATTCCCCTCGATGTCTCACACACTAGTTTTCTACTTAGTGCTTTAGTTAGAGGATCAGCTAAATTTACCTCTGATCTTACAAAGTTTAGTGATATTACTCCATCTTCAACCAATTGCCTCACAATGTTATGTCTTAAGCGTATATGCCTACTCTTGCCATTATATGCTTTATTCTTGGCTCTGTATATAGCAGTCATGCTATCATAATGATTGAAACCGAAGGGGTTGGTTTCATCCAAAGAGGAACATCGGCGAGAAAGTTCCTAATCCATTCTGCTTCAGTGCCTGTTTTCTCAAGTGCAACAAATTCGGACTCCATTGTTGATTTTGTTGTGCAAGTTTGTTTTGAAGACTTCCAAGATACTACAGCCTCTCCTAAAGTGAAAATGAATCCACTTATTGACTTTGTTTCATCTGAATCTGAAATCCAATTAGCATCACTATACCCTTCAAGAACTGTAGAAAAACCAGAATACATTAGTCCAAAATTAATAGTTCCTTTTAAATATTTTAATATCTTGATCAGGGCAATCCAATGATCCTTATTTGGACTATGTGTATATCTGCTTAATTTGCAAATTGCATAAGCAATGTCAGGATGAGTACAATTCATCAAATACATTAAACTACCAATTACTTGTGCATATTCATTTTGAGAAACACTAACCCCTTTATTCTTTCTTAAATGAAAAGCATTATCATATGGGGTTGAGACAGGTTTGCAATTAAATTGATTATATTTCTTTAGTACATTTTCTACATAATTTTCTTGTGAAAGCATTATTCCATCATTTGATTTAGAAATTTTAATTCCAAGAATAAAATGTGTTTCACCCATGTCCTTCATATCAAATTTAGATGAAAGAAAATTCTTTGCCTTAATTACTATTTCTAAAGAAGTACCAAAAATAAGCATGTCATCTACATATAAACAAATTATAAAACCTACATTGTTAGAAGATTTACTGTAGATACATTTATCAGCTTCATTTATAAAATAACCATTAGAAACTAAAACATGATTAAATTTTTCATGTCATTGTTTTGGAGCTTGTTTAAGCCCATATAATGATTTCATAAATTTACATACCTTATGCTTATTGCTAGGAATCACATACCATTCGGGTTGATCCATATATATATTTCTTCTTCGAGATCTCCATTAAGAAAAGCTGTCTTAACAATCATTTGATGAATAACTAAATTGTTAATAGCAGCTAATGCAATTAAAATACGAATAGAAGAAATTCTAGCAACAGGAGCATAAGTATCAAAGTAATCAACTTCTTTCTTTGGAGAATATCCTTTAGCTACTAATCTAGCTTTATATTTATCAATAGACCCATCTGGTTTAAGCTTTTTCTTAAAAATCCATTTGCAACCTATGGTTTTAGAACCAGGCGGTAGGTCTACTAATTCCCAAGTATGATTAGATAAAATTGAATATAATTCACTATTAATGGCTTCCTTCCAAAACACAGCATCAAGAGATGTGATAGCTTAAGAATAAGATTGAGAATCATCCTCCACAAGAAAGGTAATATAGTCATTTCAAAAACTATTTTCTTTTTTAGTCCTTTTACTCCTTCTCAATTCAAAATTAGAAATATCAACATTTGCTGAATCAGTATTAGGAGTAATATGAGGTGAATGTGCAATGTTACCAACACATGATTTCAAAATAAAAATATGTTTGAAAAAATCTGCATTTTTAGACTCCACAATAGTATTAGGTTCCATAATGCCACTCTTAACAACCATGAATCTATATACATCACTATTCAAAGCATATCTAATTAGCATACAATCAAAAGTTTTGGGACCAAATTTTCTTTTGCTTTAGAATTAGGTAATAATACTTTTTGCTAAGCAACCCCAGACTTAAGATATTTTAAACTAGGTGCATACCCTTTCTATAATTCAAAAGGAGTCTTACCAGTCTTCTTAAAAGGATTTTTTTTTTTTAATATGACAGGCTAATAAAATAGCTTCTCCCCATATATTATTAGGAGCACCTGAACTAATTAACATGGCATTCATCATATCCTTAAGTGTTCTATTTTTTCTTTCACCAATTCCATTAGAAGCAGGTGAATAAGGAGGAGTAGTCTCATGTATTATACCATGGTTTTCACAAAAGGCTTTCAGAAAATTATCTTCATATTCCCCACCTCTATCTGATCTAAGATTTTTGATCTTCTTATTTAGTTGATTCTCAACTTCAGTTTTATACTTTATAAACATTTCATATGCTTCATCTTTTGATCTAAGCAAATATAAAACAGTATATTTTGAGAAATCATCAACAAAAGTAATATAATATTTCTTACCTCCTCTAGTCATAGAATGTTTTAAATCACCTAGATCAGAATGAATTAAACCTAACAATTCAGATTCTCTTTCAATTGACTTACAACCTTTTTTGGTTGATTTAGATTCTACACATATTTCACATTTGTCAATTTTATTAGAATCTGTCATGTTATGAATTAAGCCTCATTCTCTCATTTTTCTTAATACATGAAAAATTCACAAGTCCCAATCTAGCATGCCATAAATCAATTGAGTTCACTATGTAAGCAGAAGAAGATGATTTATTTCCATTGTTAATATTGAGCACATTCAGAATAAATAAACCTTGGCTACAATACCCCTTTCGAATAAAAATTCCACTATTAGACATTACTAGTTTATCTGACTCGAAGGCAACTTTTATTCAGCTTTTCCAAGCAATGAGATAGATACTAGATTAACACGGATATCAAGAGCATGCAACACATCATTCAGAATTAATGTTTTCCCTGATATAAGTTTTAGAAGTACCTTTCCTTTCCAAGAACCGGAGATGTAGATGAATCTTCCATGTGCACTTATTTCTCACATTTGGCAAGAGGAATATAAGATTGGAAAGCATTTCTATCTGCAGAAATATGCCTCGTGGCTCTAGAATCTACGATCCACTCCTTTGCATTCGACACCATAAGTGCTTGAGAAACAACAGCAGCTATGACTTCATCATTGCCTCTTTCAGTTATGTTGACTTTAGGAATTGTCTCCTTTGGTTCTCTCGTAATGACATTGAGATGCATAATGCCCTGGTTTACCACAAACATAACATGCATCTTTCTTTTTTAAAGTAGGAAAATTATTATTAGATTTGAAGCGAAAATTTTTATTAGATTTGAAGTCGTCCTTCTTATGTCCCTTGAATCTTTGTGTAGAGCCTTTGAATTTGTTTCTGGTTCTTTTGAAGTTCTTGGGTTGCCTATTGTAATTCTGAATTTTATTTGATCATCCTTCAATAAGATTTGCTTTGGATGAGATTTCTTTGACTTTATCTGCATTATCTCTTTGGCGGTTCTTCTCTTCAATTCGGATGTGCACAATGATATCTCAAGAGTCATTAGTTTCCTTTTATGCTTCAGATTATTCTTGTAGTGTTTCCAAGATTCAGGTAGACGTTCTATGAGGAAGCTAGCAATGAATGCATCAGGTAAGATGATTTCTTCATTTTTGAGATCATTGACCAGAAGATGATAATCAAGAATTTGTGATGACACATCCTTATCTTCAGTCATTTGAAAATCAAAAAAAAATTCCTATTGCGTGTTTCTGATTTCCAGCATCTTCAACTACGCACTTCTTGTGCAGTGAATCCTAGATTTCTTTTGCAGTTTTGAAGTTACAATAGATGTCGTACAGTTCATTAGAGAGGGTACTGAGTATAGTATGATGACAGATCTTGTTACCTTTTTCCCAGATTAGTAAGGTCTGTTCAAAGTCTTCGGCATAGGCTCAGTCAGTATGTGTGCAAGATTGAACATGTCGAGAGCGGAGTACACCTTTTGCTGCCAGCGTTTGAAAAATGTTCCAGTGAATTAATCGATCTTAGAGACATCCAGAAGCAATTTTGCAGTGGTCATCACGTTCTCTATTTGTTCTTAAGATTGTTGGAAATAAACGTTATTGTTGGCAGAGAAACGGGCTGACTAAGGCGTGTAGATGCACTGATCTTAAGAACAAATTCGCCTCTTTTTTGGTGCAGTAGGATCAAACAATGGCGATGTTCTCCCAGGATACAACATTCTTCTCTTTCTCTAGTTCTTGCACCCGAACAGAGAAAATATTGAGCGCGAAGAGAAGAGGAAGTTATCTGAAACCGGTTCTGGGCCGCGACGCATAAAGCAAACCGGTGCATTCTTGTCCGCATGATGAGCCTACACAAGTTTAAAATTTTCAAGCCAAATTCTGAATACAACCTTGAGATTTGCACCCCTACACCTGCGCGTGAGAGATCATATCCACGAAACCAAAGTTGAAGGCTAGTGAATAGTGGTATATATAAAGTGGGTGGAGTTCTTGTAAATAGCCAATGTGGTACTAAACAATATAGGAACGTTTTGAAAACTAAGATGGACCCAATATACATGTGCCTCCAACATACATATCATCAAATTCTCTCCAAAATCTTTTTGATATTCTCCCAGTCAATATAATTAAAATTAGATGATCAAAGTGATACAAATTAAAGTGAGTTGTTTAAAATGAAAAAATATCGATAATGTGGATTTGTATTATTTTCCAATTTAGAATAGATTGTTATATATTATCCCACAAACAACTATTTAAAATAGATTATTAATCAATTTAGATTTTAATTGTTATACATATTTTGAATTTTAACTAATTATTTGTATTATTTTGATTCAAACTTTTACTAGTTTATGAAAGAAAGAAAAATTATCTGATATTTTTGCTCAATTTTTGGAAATTTGGATTCGAATTTCAAGTTATAATTAGTTTTTTTTTTTTAATAATATACGACAAGCGCCCAGTTATAATTAGTTTCGTTAATGATTGTCCAACAAAAATATATGTATATTTGGATGGATAATAACGAGTTAATGCTGTTTTCATCTTTTTGGAAATAATAATAAAAAAAAAATTGCTTACATATTCTTATAAAAATCAAATTTATTTATATACTTCTAAAGAAATAATTTTATATGTTTATTTGCTTAAAAAATAATTTAAAAACTGTTGATTAGCTTTTCATTTTTCAAAATAAAAAAAAATACTTTTTTTAAAAAAATCTTTTAATTGATTGTCAGAGGGTATACAAACAAATAAAAAGGCTTTATTATGGAGGCACGGAAGAAAATAAAATTTCTTATTTTTTGTAGGGGCGTGGAAGGAAAAAATATATATAATACAACAAGGTTTTGTTAGATTGGCATCAAGAATAAATTAGCATACTGTTTTTTTTTTTTTATTTCATGTTTGCCAAATTTTCATTAATTATAAATTATTAAAATTTAAATCTATTATTAATCTTTTTTAATATGATGAACAAGAAATTCAAAAATAGTATTTTATATTTTATTTGAAATAAAGTATTTATGAGATGATGATGTTTATTTATTATTCTAAAGATAAGTTTATTAATTTCATAATTACCAAACTATATTTATTTATCATGCATATTTATTTATTTATTTATTATGATCATTATTTTAGTTATGAAAAGTTTTTTAAATAAAGTAGATAATTTTTTAATAAGCCATAACTATTATAAAAAAAAAAAAACTAGTTTTGGGGGAAAAGGATTTCTTATCATAAATGCCATTTTTAAACAATTCCCACAAATATAAACCCTAGTTTGTAATGGGTATACAATAAATATGAAATTTCTATTTAGAGGTCATTTTGTATGGGGGGAAAGTAACAACTTTCCATTGTTAAGGCTGTGAAACATTTTCATGTGTTTGGTTGAAAAATAAACTACGCAAAGTGGTCAAGTTCACAAGTGGGAAGGGGGTGTGATACAAATTATATGATGGGCCGTAAAAAATATGAGGCATGTAAAATTTCAATACTACCTTTTTGTAAAATAAATTTTTTTCTATTTGTCCTATTCTTTTTAGAACCCTAGCGTTAACGAAGAACTCCTCTACCGTTTTTTCCTTTTCACAACCTTAGCACAAAAGAATCTTTATTGGTAAGCCCTATAATTTTTTATATTTCTTTTTAAGAATCTTTTTGTGTTGCCTTTGATGTTGTTTGATTTGATAGAAGATTTTGATTCAAAACTTATTGAGAAAATCATGCACAATACCTGTGAGATTTAACTGCAAAAAAACACTCAGAATTCATACTAGAAGTGTGCCTCATTAGATCATCAAGTTCCGGTGAGTATGTTTCTCATAATAGAAAAGCATGAGTCAAATACCTACTATTGCCGAGTATATAAGAACTTTTTTTAAAATTTTTTTATATATAAACCATTGATTAATGTGAAAATTAAAAAATAATTGAAATAATTATTTTAATATAATCCAATGAGACACCCATCAACATCAATTTCAAGGATTCACAACGGCTTTTTTGATGTTTATACTAGTAGCATGCTATGTTTGTGGATATGAAAAATTAAAATAATTGATGTTCATCAGAATTTTTGGGGTTCTTATATTTTTTTCATACTGATAAATCATTGTAAATACTTGAATATCATGTAATTAGTATTTTGTTTCTAATATTTTTTTTTAAAAAAACTAATCCTGTTATTGAGTATGTCATGTAATTGGTGAGAGTATTTTATTAGATTTCTATCTTAAATCATAGATGGCACAATTTAACTATTCAAAGAAAGATTACATGTCAGTGACTCAAAACATGCGAAACACAAGGGGCATAATCCTAAATCTAGAGCCTACCTCGTCCTATTGAACCATTATCATCATGGAACTCATTCCGATTGGAACATGTGTATAATCTTGCCATGGAATTGACCAAAAATATAATATTTATACTGTCTAACTCAAAAAAAATCACATAAAACACAAGGGGCATAATCCTAAATCTAGAGTCTACCTCGTCCTATTGAACCATTATCATCATGAAACTCATTTCGATTGGAACATGTGTATAATCTTGCCATAGAATTAACTAAAAATATAATATTTATACTGTCTAACTCAAAAAAAAAAACCACAAGAAATTTGAAGTACAAAACAAATACAACATCTAATACTATAGTGACATAATTCATGCAATTCATTCCACACCAATTTTTTTTGTATATCACAAAACTCATGATTCTCAAACCAAAATAGAACCAGCAACACAAAGCCAACATATCTACCATTTGCATAACTGAATTAAAATACAAATAAATGTAGATTCTCAAACACAATAATACACAGAAATTTCAATTAATATTGAAACTTAGTAAATTAAAGGCTTCAATATGAAGTTGTAGATAAATGATTATATACAACTTAGATATGATAAACCAAGTATTAATAAAGATGCAAACATATTTTACTACCACATAATTACATGATTAAATAGTGTGTTTTTGCTAAGCACAGTCTATCCCTCGAACCCTCTATATATCAACATGATAAAATTTGATTTCATCAAGTTAGCAATGACCGACATGACATTTTATTGTCTGCTTGCTTTGATAAGTAACTTTTATAATAGAGAGAATAGTTGTTATAAATTTTTTTAAAAACTTTTATACTTTTTTGTTTATTTGATATTATTTTATACGCTTTGATTTCATCAACCTTTTTAAAGGCCTTGATTTTTCCATACATTTTTATAGGTCTATTTTTGGTTATAGTTGTTGAAATGGATGAGTTCTCAGAAGAAGAATATGCAATACTCTTGGCTGCTTATATTGTTGCTTTCTATCTCAATAATCTACTTTCTATCATTATTTCAATGTTGGAATTTTACCGCTTAAGATTGAAAAATAGAAAGCAAAAAAGAAGGATAAGTTATACTTGTGATTCCTTGAATGGTTCATTTAAAAGGAGGAAGGTGCTATTGCAAATGCAAGGTGAGTCGAGTGTGTCTTCAAAGAAAGGGAAGAAAAAGTGATCTGCTAAAAATCAAGTTGATGATTCCTTCTCCAAGCATATGGAAAGATTTTATAATATTTGTGATGAAACAAAACAAGAGATAGGTAAAGTGACAACCTATTTCCAACATTTGAATGCAAATGTTGAAAAAATGACTTTTCTTCATGAGAGCATATTGAAACTCAATGGTTTAACTAAAGAAGAGGCGATTCGCATGATTGGCATAATTTCCGCTGACAGAGGCAAGATTGAATCATACTTTTTATTTCCAAATGATGAAGCCAAGTTAATTTACGTGAAGAGTGTGCTAGCTGGAGTCATATAGTAGTTCACTTAGATTTTGTTTTTGTTTTTTTGTTTTTGTTTTCTGTTTTTGTTTTGTTTTTGTTTTGTTTTGCTTTTGTAATGTGGGCAAGTTTCATTTGTGGATCTTTGCAAACTAAATTGTCTATAATTTGTTTTACTTATGATTTTGGATTATAATTTTCTAATAATACGATGAACTACTTGTTGTGTGACTGTAATCTATTTAAGGTGTGGCATCATTGTTAAGTGTGGTTTTATTTACTTCATTGTTATTTAAGGGTAAATTTGAGAATAAACATATATCAAACAAATGAATTCACTTTGCATGTATTTCAATTACAATATTTATTAAACATAGCAAACAATATATTGTTATCTTACAAAGAAAATAAATGCAAGGAAAGATTTTGCAAAGGAACAACTTTGCATAGAAAGTATTTCCCTGCAAAGCACCAAACAAGCTCTAAATACATTCTTATCACCAGCAACATACAAACACAAATTTGAATTATTTACCAAATTTCCCCTTGGCATGCTATTTATTTATTTATTATTATTATTTTCCCCCAAATCTTGTAATGTATTGCAATTATTATTAAAATTGTTGATTTTCAATAATTTGATATGGGCTTGTAAAAGTTTCATATAAAATGACCACAAATTCAAATTTATAACTATTTTTATATTTTTTGCATTTTTATTAATAATTAAAAAATGCCTATTTTGGATCATTATCCATGTTCTTTCTTCCTTTGTGTTTTATGGTCTAGCATTTTTTTAATAGATAATATATTTTTTTATTAAATAATAATAATTAAAATATCAAATCACAATAAACAAACTAAAACGACTAAGTTTTATTCATACATGAAGTACAACAAGCAACATAGACAAGAATAACATGAAGAATATAAATCTCATAAATAAAAAAATCAAAATAAACCCATGAAACCAAAATTAAATGAGGATCACAATAAACAAACTAGAAGGAGGATGTTTTATTCATACATGAAGTACAACAAACAACATAGACAAGAATAACAAGAACAATATAAATCTCATACAAAAAATAAAATTAAAAATCAACCCCTGAAACCAAAATTAAATGAGGATAAAAATGAAAAAAAAAAAATTACAAGAAATTCATAGATTGAGTAGAATAAGAAACAATAAGGATGATGGAGATGATGAGAGTTAATGGTGCCTGAATCCAACTTCCTTTTAATGACCCTGTTCCTGATGGAATAACGCTATTTGATCCTCCGCCTACGTAAGTAACATTAATATATGTTCATTAAAATCTCATAATATATTTTAATCATAAAAAATTTTAAAGAAATATAATTCATATATATATATACCTGATGGAGTAGTTGGAGTTGAAGGTGAGTTTGGGGAAGATGAAGGTCCTCCACTAGCTGCCATGAAAGCATATTCAATGTTTAATAGTGTTTTTTTATATATAAATATATACTGAAATCAAACTTATATTTTGTATAATTAGTTGAAGAGAATTTTCTTTGTGCCTCTGGGGAAAAAAGTTCAGTAGTCAATCATTTAATCAATTAGGGGGAAAAAATTGTATTCTTAATTAGAATTTTATAGTGGCATATATAAATAAATCCAATGATTAACAAGACTAACATATAAAATTATTTCCTAATATTCTTTAGTATATATATATATATATACACTCTATTTTTGTTATTTCTTAAGCTTGTATTGATATATATATAATTATGTTATTTTCAACACACTAGCTTTCCCCGTAATAATATCATTTATCTTATTCGATTATATCTTAATATAATGCAAAGATGAGCACCATTTTAGTTATATATATTTTCATAACTAAATCTATGAATTTTTCATATATAATTTGATTTCAAAACCAGCTTAAGCCGACTTCCGTTGTTAATCTATTATAATTAATATTAATCTATTAGAAAAAAAATAAAATAAAATACCAACTGTCATATTATAACTGTAATCTGTATTTTGTAGTTTTTTATAACAAAAAATAATAATACGGTACTTACCATTGCAAAGACTAGTCGACGGAGTGTTGATGCTGCATAAGCCTGGAAGTCCGAGAGCCCGAGTCTGGTTAATGGTAAGGCCAGATGAAGAGAAAGTACCATTGAGGAGCAAGCACAAGCACAGAGGTTGAGATTGAACAACAGAAGCAAGAGGAGTGCAACATGAGTTTGATGGTTTTGACTCATTCCCTGTGATGTAGTTTAAACATGGCACCAAATTTGCAAGCTCTGAAGTGCATGAATTGCTTGAAGTCTGTGCCATTGTTTCCATGTTGCTACTACTAAACATCCAAACAAGGGCAAAGATCAAAAGGATTTGCATCAATCTTGGAGCCATTAATTGATTGATGGATTAAATGAGGGTAATAATAGTAATAATGGGAATGGTGGGTGTGCTTAATTTGAGCTTGAGTGATGGAGGAGATGAGATTAGAGGGAGTGTTTTATAAGGAGTTGGGTTTAAGTTTAGGTGAGCAACTCCTCCAACTCTCTAACTAATTCTATGTTTGTTAATGTTTTGTTTAACTAACAATTTTGACTTGACTTCTTGTATTTATGAAATGTTTTTTTTTTTCTGGGAAATCTATAAAATAATTCTTTCATGTAAAACTTATTTGTAAAATGCTTAATTCAAAATATATTATTAAATGTTTGTTTATGGATAATAATGGGTGTTTCGGAGGGGAAAAATTTTGACTTGAAAGTGGCACGCTGAGATTAAAAAAACATAAGTCCGTAAAAAAAATTATAATTTGATAAGCAAAGTAATTGGAGGGATTAGTTAGTCAAATTGAAAATAATTTTCACTAAAAAATAATTAAAATATATAATTTATTAAATTAATTAATTAGATATATATGCATATCAAAAGTGTTTAAGAAAGTTTATAGTTACTTAAAAAACACTTGCTAAAAAGTTTTTTTTTTATAGAATAATTAATATTTTGTCCGAACTAGTTTAGAAGTTGTCTTAAAAATTGGTGGGCCAAAGAAGAGAAAAAAATATATCTACGTTTAAGACATATGTAAACAAAACACAATTCTTTTGACATGTCATGAAAACCTCAATTAAAATATTAAAGACATGTCAGATAATAATCTAATATATGTAAACAAAACACAGTTCTTTTGACATGTCATGAAAACCTCAATTAAAATATTAAAGACATGTTATATAATAATCAAATAGGTCTCAACTTTGTGGTTTGAACAAATCACAAAATAATTCACTGCAGTAAAGGTTTCAGATCAATATAACTTTGCATTTCATATATATATATATATATATATATGATCTGAATTACAGAATAACTGCAAAAGAGAAAGAAATAAAAACCACAAAAGTTACAGCATGCCATCCTTCTTTAATCTTCATAATTTCTGCTGAGCTATCAGTGAAGTTTGACTGAGGAGCAATGTAATTCATGCTGGAATTTGGCTCCTCTTTCACTGTTAAATTAGACACAATTCCAACACTTGGTGCAACTGCTTGTGATGAAGAAGAACTCATCTCAATCCCTGAAAATCAAATCAAGTTCAAACAATGTCACATATATATACACACACACACACACATATAATCAGTTCGAATAATCTTATATATGAACCTTGGCAAACTGATAGAGAAGGAGAAGCTAAGTGACAACCAAGGAATGGTAACTCTAGTGATAAATTTAAGAGAGGAGAAATAGAAGCCATGAAGTTGAGATTAGGCGAAGATAATATTGAACAAAAACATCGATAACCAGCTGATATCGCGAGACTTATAGCATTGCAGCAAACTTCATTTTCACTTGTGTTCTTCTCTTGCATGCTCAAACATGGACCAAGTTGATCCACTCTGAAATCACACGCATTGATCACTTGACCTTTCAATAGTGTGTGTGTGATGCTTTGTGTTAGAAGAACAAGAAGAACAAGATTGATTTTTGATAACATTTTTGGTTCTAAATGTGTGACCATTGAAATGGAACTGAGAGTTTATATTGTTCAACTTTTGTAAAAATATCATTGCTTCTGTATTTTTATGGTCTTGATTGGAAGGGACGGTAAGTATGTAAAGCATGACATAACTGAAACACTAATATAACATTCAGATTAAACTTTTGTTTATTGCTTTTCAATTGAATAATGTGGTAAAATAATCTCATTGGTTCTTACTGAGTGAACTCAAGAGACAAATGCTTAAATATAGGAATTAGACTAAACTACTACTTAAATGATGTAATCAAACACCACCAAACATAATGGAAAATATCAATCAATTATTAATTGTCAGATTTCTGGTTTGGTGTGCTATTTGTTGTCTTTTCTAATGATATGGGGGGAATTATACATTCTTAATTGAGGTATGGTCATTATCATAATTATTAATACCTTAATCAATCTTATGACAACTACCAAGCGTGAGTAAAGGACCAATAATTCACATGACATGGAGTTGATACAAATCACTGATTAATTGTTTTGGTTTTCACAAAATCAAACAATTTGGAAGTTAACAAGTGATTGAGAATCAAATACCTCAAAAATAGTTTACTCTGTTTTATTTTAAAATAAATCAATATCACTATCTAATATTGTTCAGTGGAATAAGAATATAAAAGTAGGAATAAGAGCTTATTCTTAGAATAACAACAAAAACAATGTATACATTGCATGAGATTGCAAAGAAGGCAATTGGAAGTGACCCAATGTTTCTCATACATGACCTTAAAACCAAAATTTGAGGACAATCCCAAGACCCAAACTGTGAATGAAAACATCCTTGGAGAAATTCAACAGCCTCCCTCCATTGGAGACCAAAAAAGAAGGTGAAGAACAACTGGAAGAAGAACACTAACAAAAAAGAAAGATGCATAAACCATAACAGTTTCAGACTACTATAAAAACCAATCAAATTTACAAAACAAAACTCCGTAGTGTTTGCTAGAGGGGACGCATTTGCTCTGCCAAGGACTTGTCGTCTGTAACTTCTTCGTCGAAGAGCATCTCTTGGTATCGGCATTCTCTGCTGCAGAATGCTTTCTCACCTCTGAGACATCAAAAGTTCAAGAAATAATAACATCATCAATGAAATGTTTGATCGATCAAACCAAATTTCAATCTTGATTTCAATGTTTGCTTTCAAGCCATTAATCATAACTATTTGGTATTGGTTAACAAAAAGTTTAACCGCTGACTGTCAGCTGCTCAGCACACAAAGGTAATAAGACATGGGACACTGAAAGCAATGACTGTTATTCTAGTTTTGTGGATATGGTTCTAAGAATAATGGCTTCATCACAAAAGCTAGGAAACATAGAATTTTCAACAATGCTAAGGCATCTAAATAACAAAGATTTGCATTGTAGCAACTTTAAATAACTCACCCATACATGAAGATGTCCTTCCCATGACCAAGATTCTTCTTGCAAGCATAACAAAAGCTAAAGAAATCATCAGAAGGATACACAGTTCGATCGGCCATCGATTGAAGGAATCCATCGCCGCAGCTCTCCACGATGCAGTTATCGAATATATGAGTTGTCTTTGGGTTTGGGCCATGAGAGATGATACAAGTGTAGTCCTCAGACAACTCCATATCTCTCGGCGAGAAGCAGCCGGAGAAAATACGAGGAGTGGCCGGAGGTGGAGAGTAAAGAGCCAGCTGAGAGTCCTTAGTCTTGATGCCAAATTCTATAGGAGAATTAGGAGACTCCACAGAACAAGTAGGAGAAATTGGACCGGAATTGATGGAAGGGACTTGGATTTTCAACTGTGATCCAAAGAGAACCATTCGGCTATCTTGTTTTGAGGACTTGTCATTGGCTTTCTCATTAGTTAGAGCATCAATGATGCCAAGTCCAATAGCCTTAGAGTCTCCATTGTCCCAAGGGTGGTGATGCTTGTTGCTTTCTAGAGGAACATTGGTTTCATTGACTGGTTTTCTAGGATTTCTATCGGAGAAGAAGGGGTTGCCAATGGAGGAGAAGGGCTTGGTTTCAAGTATGGAAGTGGGACTCATGGCGGCAGGCTCCATGTCGGTGAATCCTTTTGAAGAGAAGCCGACAAAGAGTCTGGGAGAAGGGAAGAGAGAAGAGGATGCCATTCTATTGTATTTTCCAGTAGGTGATTGGAGACTTTGTTTGCTGCTGCTGCTGCTGCTGCTGCTCACTGCTCTTGATCTCTTCTTCAGCATCAGAAATCAAGTTTGGACACTGAGAATGAGTACAATGGTGAATGGATTTGTTGATATTTTTTATGCTAATAAATAAAGTTCAGAAATAAAAAGGAAAAGATCTATCTTTTCTTCTAATTTGATTAACTATTGAAATTGAAAACAACAACACTTTGTTGCTGATGAACAGGATCACAAAAAGAGAAGACACTTCTGCTAATTTAAGCTACTATTGACATTGAAAGCAAAAAAAGTGATCAAAAGTCTTGTTATAAAGAACAAGATCACAAAAGAGTACAGAGATTTCCACTAATTAAAGCTAATATCAACATGTAAAAAGAAAAGAAACATAAGCAATCAAGAGTAAGTACTGCAAATATACGACTAGTGTTTGCTTCTGATGAACAGGATCACAAAAAGGTAAGAAATTTCTGAAATTTAAAAAAAGAAAAAGAAAAAGAAAATAAATTCACAAAAAATTAACAGAGATTTTCACAAATTTAAGCTTCAAGCGAGAACCGCCCCAAGATTGAAACTGAAAAACAAGAAAAATTCAGAAATCAAAAGCTCACCTGAACTGATTTCACTAATCACCTCAAAAGATCATCAACAAAAACCCAAAGCTTGAACCTTTCTCTCCCTTTATAAGATCATTCTCACTCTAAACTCCAAACCCCGTTAACCTAATTCCTTCCACCCAAAAGATCAAACCTTTCCACACTTTTCCACTTTCTCAAAGAATAATATACAAGAAAAAGATCAAACACAACCAATCAAACCCTTCTCCTTACTCCTCACTACCTCCACACACACACACACAATGAACTAACTCCTCTTTGATCACTGAAAACTCAAAAAGCTCACACCTTTGCCTCACCTCCCACTTTCCCTTCCAATTCTTACAATATTCAGCGAATATCCCAGCTCCGAAACCCTCCCTCTCTCTGTGAAATCTCTCTAATGGCGGTCACAGAGCCAGAGAAGGAGCTGGTGACGCATACCTGCTAAAGCAAAGCGCTGAAGACTAAATTTAAAGACAGAGAATCAAAAAACTAATAACGACACCAACAACAACATCAACACAGTAAATTAAATCAAAATTTTATTTAATAATAAATAAATACATATATATATTTATATATAATAACAAAAAGAGATGGTGATGTCTTTGGTTTTCCTTTGTTGGTTTTCCCAAAACCTCCCATTCTTCATTCTGCTCACTCGCGGTAAGCTTACGCTTTTCTGGAATAAGTTTCATTGACCAGCCCATAAATACTACAAGTCTAGAATAGTCATTCAATGGGGTGGTATGCTCACCGCGAGTGAGTCTAGTTGAAAGACGATGGGTTCAGTCGGACCCATGTAATTACTGAAGAATTTTTTTAAACCAAGTTGATAATGATTTTGATTTTTTTTTTAATTTTGTAAGAGATAATTAATTTTAAAAAAAAATTAAAAAAGCTACTCGAAAACCATCCATAATTATAAAGTGGTGTATGAAACTGGTTCATTTGTTTGATGAACCGGTTAATAGACCGAACCAATTGTCGATCAAGAGACCATTTCACGGATTCCCCCCCTGCAGATTCGTACGGTCCTATCTGGGTCCCATCCTAAGATTCCTAACCCACAGTTCTCATTAAATTTCTATTCCCATCCCTACCCCTACCCTTCCTCCCTATTTACTTTCTTGACACTTTTTAGCAATTTGAACCCGGCTCTGCATATTTGTTTTTCATTTGGCTTGAGTGGCATTTTCGTAGTTTAACCTTTCAATGAGGGTAAAAAAGGCCATCCACAATTTACGATCCCGAGGCAGGGTTTGTCCATTAGCTAAATGACCATTATACCCCTGGAGGAGCCCACCACGCGTGCCATTGAACAGGTGCCTACCTGCCACGTGCCTCCACGGAACAGCATATTACTGTACACGTGTACGGCTGTGTCAGCGCGCCCCCCGAGCGCGCCCCATTGCGTGGCCTGTGGGCCCCAGGACCAAAAGCCTCAAAGCAAGCGTGGGTGTAATAATAATTAATTAAATTAAGTAATTAATTAGTTGATTAATTAATTAAAAACAATTAAAATATGGAAAAATAAATAAATAAATAAAAATAAATAGTGCATTCAAATGAGGGGAAATGACACCTATCCGTGAGACAGGGTCTTTAATGGTTCTATTTTTTCACATTTATTTATATTTTCACTATTTTAATGTTGCTTTGCCCTGCCCAAGAAATTTCCTTCCTTTTTTATGGATTCTTCAACTTAATTTAATGCTTGCTTTCTCACCATTATTGTCTGCCTAGGCTTATAATTCATCCTATTTTTATTATTATTTTCTATGCACATAGAGAGACAGAGAGAGGGGGCGGTGGGCTTTTATTGTTTGTAATTATGGTGGTATTTAATATAAGATTTTGAGTTATATGCTAAATTAATGAGTCTGTATTAGGTAAATAATTATTTATAAATTTTTATTTATGCATTAAATAATGTATATTGAAATAAATAATTTTATCTAATAATGAGTTCAATTGTTTTTTATTATTTTTATTTATGATTTTTATACTCAGATTGACTGTGATGTCGTTTTATATGCTTTATATTTTTTTGTTATGGTTATAAATTTCATGTTTCTTTATGGCCACATCTTTAAGCAAAGATTTTCATGGAGAACCCTCCAGAAGGTGCTTATAAATATTTTAAAAATAAATAAATAAATAAAAGGTGCCATTGATAACTGATTGTTTATTTATTAATATGAGATAAATGTTTATAAATGATTTATGAAAAGTACATACTTAGCGACATAAGGTTGAGCCAAATAAATGAGTTTTAACTTTCTAGTATGCCGAGGAAGTAACAAAAATGATTCAGAAAAGTTTATGATCAACCTAAACATAGGTTATATCTACGTGATAATTTGAAGTCGTCCCGAGAGATGATACTGTTCAATTTTTTCCTAGAGTTGTTTCTATTTAACTTTTAATTTTTATTTGTTTTTATATCCATATCTAGTGGATGGTTTTTTCTATATTTTTTTATTTTATTTTTATATTTTGTTATTGTTTGTCTTGCCACTCTCTTATCCCATGTAACTCTTGTATTTTTTTTTTATTATTATTAATTTATGTGATTTATTAATTTTACAAAATAAATAAATAAATAAGAATTAGGGTTTACGGTTTTTTTTTAATTTTATGTTTTTGGTCTAGGGTTAGATCCCATGAAGTGGTTCATAGGTGATCAAAGTGTAGGTAATGCCATCATCCTTTTGTGTGGAATAGTTACCTTTATACAAAAAAAAATGATTCTAAGATAAAGTTTTAGGGAAGCGGGAATACATCATCAAAATTTTCATAAAAAGGGGGACCTAACATATGATACACATTTTGTATTTCAATTTTGCTTTTAGTTTTTTACTACCTCAAACTTATGCCATGAAATTATATTTTGAAAAATGGTAATTTGGTATAGGGTGTGCATTTAATTTTTTTTTTTAGAAGTTTATATGGTCATTAAAATAATTAATAATCTAATAAATAAAAAAATCAGATTAGTAATTGATTTTTTTTTTGTTAAATAAAGTTTGTATCAAATTTACCTAGATGAATATTAGATACAATAAAAAAAATAATTTTGTAAATATTTTCACATTTTATATATTCACCGAAATATTAAAATGAGGAGAAAGATCAAGTAAAATTCCTTTAAAAAATCATTGATCATATTATTAATTGGTTAAAACCATGAAACTAGAAAAGAAAATTGTATAAAAGTTCATAATTAGATTTCTTGCACAAATATATAAAAATAATTTCATATATATATATATATATTAGTATATGTTTCTGTCTATTTTTTTATATTTTTAAAATTTAGAAATATTTTACTGCAGCAAATGGATCGTGATCTAACGGTTATTATTTATAAAGTTGGTGTATAAAATCATTGTTAATTACTATGCTTTGGGCACTGTCAAAAAGTGTTAGATATTGTGCATGAATAGAGATATAAATCTAAAAATTATTGTAGGATATCATAGTGAAGTCGGTAGATTAAACCACAGCTATATATATATATATAATCATTACAAGTGAGTGAAAATTAATTTGATTTACAATGTGCCAATGTTGGACCATATTGAGATTTATGACAACTAAAAATTGGATAAAGATAGAATGGTACACAATTAAGGGATGGAAATGGAATTATGATAATTTGAATGCCACTCTCGTAAGCGATCATAAATATCATTTCAAATTGATGAATGAATGTGATTATCAACATTTATTTTTTTCTGTATTTTTAAAGCACTTTTTGCCCCAATAATTAACAATGGTTTTCAAAAAATTTACAAAAAATACAAAAAATATTTTAAAAAAAATCAAATTGTATAATATATAACCATAATTCCAAATGTTCCTGGTTTTATTATTTTAACACTAAAAACCCAATTGAAAGTATCATAAAAAATTAACAATAATTGAACTAAATATTATTATCAAACTCAATACTTAATTTGGAAATTAATACTTTAAATACAAGAAAAAATATTGGACCACATCTTTTGCAAAGAGGTCCAAACTTAATTCACAGAACTAAATAAAAAGCTCAAATCGGAGTTAAGCCCGAATTTAACAATAGACCCAACTTGACCGAAACCAAACTCGAGCTCGAGCTCGAGCTCAAGCCTGAACCATAACCCAAGCCCGAGCCCAAGCCCGAGCCCGACTCACATATGTGGTCAAATATAGTGATGAGGATGGACCACAAAGACTAGATTAATCAATGTTGTGTTGTCATCACAAGTGATGGTGGAATGGTTGATGGGGCCTTGATTGCTAGTTCTTGTGAAACCATTGCCATCAATATTCATATCAAACTCATTAATTGGATAAAATATTTGGTATCATTAAACTTGTGAACGAAAACAAACTTGTTTCATTGATGCAAGTTATTTGGACAGCTTGCCAAATTTAGTTTCCTCTTTGTTGTGATATCATCTTTTTCTTTTTCTTCTGAGTTCACAAGAAAATTTTATGACAACTTCATAATTATATATAACTTCTTAAAATTTGCATTCTATATATAAATACGTCTTTGTTCATGATATCATAATTCATAGCGTTTTGATAAAAATTTAATAATTAATTACCAGCTGTCTGATATGACATCCCTAACCTTTTCTCATCTAAGCTTAAAATTCGTAATGAAGAAAATTATAAGAAATACTACTTCTAACATTATTATGTAAAAAAAAATTATAATTCTTATATTCAAATAAAAAATTTAAGTTCATATTTATAAAATTTCAATAATTGAATAGAAGTTTTCCCACCTTGTAAAAGAATGGGTTAAATAAATAAAAAGGACCACCTAACAAGAGTCTAGCCCCTTGTTTCCTTTAATGGTATCTATTACCACATACTCCAATATAGTGAGTGGATAGCTTTTTAAATGAAACATAGATGACTAGAGTTTTAAATAAAGCTAGCTATGACAAGGGCTAGGGGGGACCAATCAATAATCCAAATCACAACATTTGTTTTATTTGATTCCTTTAAAAAACAATATTATTAAAAAGGATATATTATTTATCCACCGTAACATCCTAATTTATAATTAAATATTTCTTGTAACTATGATAGAGATTGGACATCAGCATATATATATATATATATATTTATCTCTTTACCTCAATTTTTATTTTGATGCAATGCTCCATATCAAAATATTTTTTTTTTATAAAATATAAATAAGCCACATATCAGTTTAGAAAAATTAATCCTTCATATATCTATGCCCTCATCCTGCATAAGCTGAGATTTGAACATATTTTCTAGGTGAAATATGAACAGTCTATATAAAAGACTTGATGTGAAAAACCAAAAGATTATTGACGTATCAAAATATTGTTAATTAAATATTTCAATTTATATTTTAATAATTATTGCTATTATTTATTACTACTTGTAATATTATTGATCATGCTTATAAAAATATTAATGCTATGTTTGGATTGAGGGTCAGAGTTAGCCCTTTCTTTGTTTGGATAATTTTTTTTTTAATTTAATGAAGAAAAAAGAAGGGTTAACTCGGACCCTCTGAAACCACACTTTTTCTGATCCACCAATTTAGGGAGTCAGGGGAGGGCGAACCTCCTAAAAATTTTATAAATTTTAATAGGACCTTAATACCCTCTATTTTTTTTAATTAATTGCATAACACTTTATAAAGTTTTTCTTCCACTTTTTTCAATCTAATTTCATTGTAATTAAGGGTTTAACCGGCACCAATTATCTTGTCTAAAACATAAGATTCTTGCAATTTATTTTCGAGTCTTTATTTGATTATTGTTGTTAATTCCACATATCTTGCATCAATTTGATCTTGTGTTTTTTTTTCTTTTTTTATTTATTGATGTAGATCACACATCTATATTGTCTTAAACATTATTATATCACTAGACTTATCTTTTTTAGGCTTTCATTATTATATATTTTTTTATTATGTACTTTTTAATTGTTTAAGGTCAACATCCCATCATTCTCATATGTTAGGATTTTTGTTTTGTTTGTTAATCCACAAAATTTCTTATAGAAAATATATGAAATCGTAGATTTAATGAGTTTTTGCCACACCATCGCAGATCCCCATAAACATGTATTCCTTTTTTGTTTGTTATTTTGTTTATTTGCTTGTTTGTGTTTTTATAGGTCAATCAAACAAAGAAATATTACTCAATTAAAGACCTAACTAATCACCTTGTTTATATTGTAAATATGTATTTACAAATAATCATACTGAAGTAATAGAAATTAGATTTCACACAATTCCAAATATAAAAACTTTAATGATTTGGATTTCTTTTGTTTTGAGGAGATAAAAATAGATAATCTGAGTTATTCATGAAGTTCAATGATAACAATCGATACGGAAAGAAATCATATGATACCCACAATTTTAGAGTAATAATTTCAATATTTATAAAAAAAAAGTACCTACTAAACAGTGTGAATTTGTTTGAGATATTGATAATACATATATTTAAATATAAATAAGTAAATTTTTATTTAAAAATAAAAATATAATTAGTAAATCATAATATTCTATATCATTTTCTTTCATTTCTCCTCTTTAACCAAATAAAGTTTATCAAATAACCATCATTACCTTTTCCTCCGTAAAATTTATTTATCCAAACAAGGGTTCCTTCCTTTCATTTCAGTTACTTAACTTATTTTCCCTCCTTTTTTTCTCCACCTCCCTTGCTTTATTTTCTCTTGTACCTTTGGATCCAAAGGCTATATAAATCTTTATTTATAAAAATAGTTTACATCATTATAAAATCAAAGATGATCAAATCTTTCTTGGAAGAAATTATTTTATTTTTTATTACTTATTATTTATTTTGCTAAAAATATGAAGAAAAAAAAAACATTTCATCTTGTAAAAGGTTACATCAAAAATTGGTCCCATAATGAAAGATATAATGGACCATTCAATGGAATTGATCAAGAAGAAGGAAAGCTAAAGTAAAATTAGGGACTTAATTAGATTCCAAAGGTATTTCAACTTATCTATAATCTATCATTGAATTGAATATCAAAGAGGTTAGAGGGCTTAGTCACACATAAATGATTTTGCAAGCTGGTTGGGTGGGACCATGATTGGGTAGATAGAGACCTAACAAGATATAAAGTCTTTTTACATGAAACTAAATATTAGATTGGGATTGCAATTATGGACAATAATCTTCACATTAATCAATATTAAATGTGAGAAAGAGTTGGTAGATTATACCTAGAAATTTTATTTGTCAAATATAAATTCAAATATTGCAATGTTTATTACTAAGAATTTAAATAAGTAGGTTGGATTTGATAAATGTGGATAAACCACAGTAGGTTGGATTTTTTAGTCCAAAACTATGGGTTAGAAATTTATAACTCATGGAATAAAGTGAAAAAAAATTTTAAATTATGAAAAAAATAAGGTTTTCTTGGAAAAAAAAATGCTATTGATTGATTTCATAGTTTTTTTGTTATTAATATTTCATAAGATTGTAAAGCAAGATGCATTTAATATATCGAATAAAGCCTCCAAAGAGCAAGCTTTTCTCCCAAGGAAGTTTCAAATTACTTGGTCTCTAGTTGCCTAACACGAGAGGGGAGGCCATTTATAGCCAAATATCCTCCAAGGATTAAGGAACCGCCCTTCAATTGTGTGGCTAAGAATCACCCAGCTGTCCAATCACAACAAACACAATGCTATAGTGCACAGACCAAGAAGCACGCTTGTCGCAGCTGTCACTGCACTTTACCCGGCCAACATCGAGATCGCGCCATGCTCGCCCATCGCCACCGCTCACCGATCGGTAACGGCCTCGGATCACCCACCGACGCCACACGCATACCTCCCGAGAGGCTGACCCTATCTGGATCCGGTGCCGAAGCACGCTCGGTAGTCAATTAACACCGGCCATTACCTCGTAAAGACCCCGGTAGCGCGCCTATGCGCCTTGTGTCATGTCACTCATGGCTGGCTAAGAGCCCGCCTCCGCTCGCCCTATCCGTCTGACTCAACCAGATCAAGTCCATATCGTCACCGTATCGCTGATATTAACACCGATCTGCCTTTGGCCCATACTTAGCCAACTATTACCGATCCCGTTCCCGGCTATGATCCCATTACCACGCCGCATCATGCTCCGTGACGCTGGTTTCCAGCGAAGCTCGGTGTTGCGCGGCACTCGCGTCCAGGCACCTCCGCGCTGGCACTCCCGGTCGATCTCGACTCAGCGCCGCTACCCGCACATAGGCCACCGGATCGCATTAGTGCCCTGCTTGACTTGGATTTTGACCTATCTTTGTCTTCATCGGTCATCCTCCTCGGCATGGAACCATCCAAAGTCGAAGCGTGATAAGATGAGACCCTTACAGTAGGCTATTCACTCATTGAATTTATGACAAGCAAATTAATGATCCTCCACTCTATTGAGCTTTGCATGTTCTCACTTAAAACCAATGTAGCCATATACGCATTCTATGCAATATTTCTATTTTTTAATCATTTTTGTTCATCGTGAACTTGCATTCATGGCAAACCCTGCTTTTGATATCTTTTTATATGCCCATAAATGCATTATTTTTATTTTTATGGATTTTTACATGCAAATCATATAATTTTGTCTCACACGACCCATGCTACTGTGAATATGCACACCGTGCATACTTCTATTTTTCATTCCCTTTTATATATATATATATATATATTTAGGAAACCATGAGCTTTCACACGCTAACAACTTAGAAGCATTTCATTTCATATATATAATACATGCCCCCTAAATGCACGTGACATGCCTCACAATATTTCCATGTGTATCTCTTGCATAGTGGAAACCATTTTCTATCCCTAATAAACCTCGCTCAAATTATTTGTTATCAAAAGAGCAAACATCGCTTAATGTTTAACGATCGCAAGATTTGACTTTGAATAAGAGATTTGAACTAATTGCATATAAGCATCACCAATAAAACATTCCAACAATTACACCATTTGTACTGATGTTACGCGATCAACGCCATGCATCCACTTGGCAAAGTCATAGTATCGGAACCGACGTGACATTGAACACGTCAGCTTTCATCTTCGACTCTCAACGGGTGCACTATCGAACAAGAGGATCCACATTTTGATCACAACCTGTATCTCATGATAGCTCTCAAAACATGGCGACTCACCTCCGAATAAGGCTAGACCGGGTCTCATCTTGCAATGTGAGCAACTTCATGAACTCGGCTCATCCAACATACCTTCGAGCATGGGAGTCCACCACTCGTGAGTCGCCCTGAGTTCACGATGACTATTGATGGAGCGCAATCGAAACCTCATAAGACCGTAGTAGAAAAAGTTTTGCTTAAAGACAAGCCCATCATTAACCATTCTCCTGGCACTGCATCTCGAAGCATGCTCGACTCTTTTGGTTTCCAATCAAGGAGGGTACATCACGCTCGTTGTCAAGAAAAATTGTCGTGATAGTAATTAGTTGTAGAATATCCTCAAGGCCACAAGAAAGCCTTTATCCTCACACCTTTTGAGTATCGGCTTTCAAGCTTATCTTAGTCTCGCTGATCTTGGGAGCAACCTCGAGCATTAGCTTTGACCCGCAGCCAACACTTGACATCCGAAGCTTTCTGTGGTCCCCACCAACGCCTTGAGGGCTTTGTAGATTCTGCAGGCGTAGAAGGACGCAGGCAACAAAGAAGGTAGATGCGAGACAACGATGGAGGCCACCCCTTTTGGGATCTCTTGGTCTTATAGTAAGTCTGGATCCATTTCGAGATACCGAGTATACCGATCGGTAATCAAGACTAAGAAGACGAGCATGAAGACGAAAAGGCAGTGATGACATGATTGACTGATTATCTCACACACCCAAGTACCTAGCGTGTGCAACAAGAAGTGTGACGACGGGCGGACGCTGAAACGAGCAGCAGCAGAAGAGCATCAAACGACGTACAAGCATAAGATACAGAGGCGGCGGATAGATCCGGCATGATCGACGCATTATCTCGCCTGCTCGATCACGCCGGCGGCATCAACGATGGACACGCGAGCAACAACACCGGAATTCTCCTTCTTTCTTTTTTATTTTTTATATATATATATATATATATAGAAGTATAAGGGAAGAGATAGAAACCTTCTTTCTTGCAGAGACTTCTTTTTCTCCATAACCTTCTCCCCTTTTAAAAGAAATCCTTCTTATCATTATCCCCGATCATCTCGCTCTTAACCCTAACCTCCCGTGAAATCCTCAAAGCAGATCAAACCCGTGAAAATGGATTGAAATAGAATAAGATTTTCTAAAATTTAAATTTATATGTATAATTTTTAATTAATTAATTAATTATTTTAATTAATTAAGAAAAATTTTTATCATTATTATTTATTTATTTTTATTTTTATCTTTTATTTATAATTGTTTTTAATAATTTTTTCCTTATTTTGTTTTTATTTTATTATTATTATTATTTAATTGATTTCAAATTCAAAATTTGAAATTCAAATCTTTTTTAACATTTTTAAAAATTTATATGTATATATTTTAATTAATTATTAATAAAAAATAATTAAATAAATATTATTATTATTTATTTATTTTATATTTTATTTTTTATCTTTTTATATATTATTATTTTTATTTATTATATTATGTTATTTCGTTTTATTTTTATTGTATTTTTAATTAATTTCATATTCAAAAATTTGAAATTTAAATTTCTTCTTTTTACCATGTCCCCCTTTTTCATCGCTGAGATCCCCTCAAAATCATAACCTTGACTAAATCAGAAGAGGATAAGATTTTATTTTAAAAATTTAAAAATTTTAATTTTAATTTTTATAATTAATTTTATTTATTATTTATTATTATTATTATTTTTAATTATTATTTTCATTATTTATTATTATTATTTTTATTTTTGAAATCCAATTTGTCCTCTGGATGTGTGTTTGATGTCTCTGTGATTTGTACTTTCTCAAATCGCCTCGAGATCCTGCTGCATGCTATACTGAAATTTGGTGATAGCTCTCTGGATATATGTTTATTAAGATTCATGCATCGCCTCTGAGATATGTGCCTCAAAGGCAATTTTATAATTTGCATTTATGCCCCCGAGATATGCCTCAAGGGCAATTATGTAATTTTTGCATTTATGCCACTGTAGATATGTTCTCAAGGGCAATCTTTAAAAATTTTCTTTTTAAATTTTCATTTTACCCTCTAGATATGTCCTCAAGGATATGTATTTTTTGCATTTATGCTCTGAGATATGTTCTCAAAGGCAATTTTGTAATTTGGTATTTTTGCCCTTTGAGATCTTTGCCTTGGCCGATCTTGTGATTTGAATATTTTTAGATCACCCGAGATCTCGTAGGGTTTCCTCACCGATCTTGTGATTTAAATATTTTAGATTGCCTTTAAGATCCGTGCTCTACCGATCTTGTGATTTAAATATTTTTAGATCATCTCGAGATTTGTGCTCCTGCTGATCTTATCATTTCGAATATTTTAGATCGCCTCGAGATCTCGCAGGCTTTTTGGCTAATCTTTTATGATTTGAATGTTTTAGATCGCCTCGAGATATGTGCTCCTGCTGATCTTGTGATTTAAAACATTTTAAATTATCTCAAAAATGTCTTCTCGTGACTTATCTTGAATATATCCAAATATAATGAAATTTATTTATTTTAACCATTTGTTGTCCCAATTCAATTATGATTTGACTATGTGTAATTTTTTTTAAAATTTTTATTCTATTTGAATCAGGACATGCAATTTTTACATAAATACTGCCCTCCCAATGACTCTCACATGATCAAGGAACTCTAGACTACGCCGAATCAGAAGTCATAGGTTATTCCAGCTTTGCTTTAGCACCGGCTGTAAGAACATCAAATCACAATAGGAGCATAGGATTAATCTTCAAGAACAAAGCACATGCAGGCAAGCAAACTGAATTAAATGTGTGATCATTTCGGGCAAGCCAGATATTCCACAATAAAGCTTTAACAACCAAACCAGCCATAGCCCTATCTGGGCCATTCCCGATGAAACCTTCACGAGCACCGTGACATGACGTAAGGTCCCTGAGGTTCAGCAGTAAAAATAAAGTCTACCAAAATAATCCCATAGAACAAGAGCAAAAAGCACAACGCAACAACAAAATGATCTACCGATTCAATATCAGCATAGCATAACACGTAAGTTGAAGTTGGGAGCCTATTACACCCTCTTCATGCAAGGTTATCAAGAGTAAGGATCTTGTTATTTCAGGCCAGCCAATTGAAAACATTGACCTTCCTGCAAAGCATTATTTTTCTAAAAAATTTTGAGATAGGATATTGCGAACCCACCATCGCTGAGAAAGTCGTAAAAAGATTTAACCGAACACGCATCCATTTCTAGTTAACTTCCACCCAGCTAGTGTCTCTAGCGCCTTGCCCTCGATCTTTCTAGCCTCCTCACGGATCGCACACGCCTCGAGAACCCTCAGAGAATGGCGGCTCGCAAGCAAAGACCTCGGATCCCACAACGAACCATTTTGCGACAAGGTCGATGGTAAATATCAGGCCACACCAATCTAGGAGGCCCAACCATTTAGCTAATTGTTTTTTTCCAAAAGAGGGTCTCCATGCCTGAGTTTATATCAAAGGAGATGCAACCTCTGAAAGGTGGGAGACAACAAGATACCCCCTTCAAAAAGAAGGAAATTCTACCAGACTGTCAAGGAAACATGTTCCAATTTGGTCCACCATGATTGTAGAGAATCACGTCCCGACCTAATCCAATTTGGATTCATCGTGAACTTCTACCACTATTTACCCAAAAAGCGCCCTGGGTTGAAATTATCCGGTCTAGGATACCCCAAACCATC
This sequence comes from Dioscorea cayenensis subsp. rotundata, assembly GCF_009730915.1. NCBI lineage: Eukaryota > Viridiplantae > Streptophyta > Magnoliopsida > Dioscoreales > Dioscoreaceae > Dioscorea > Dioscorea cayenensis. Next base: position 13,265,205 of record NC_052489.1, read on the forward strand.
TTGGTCCCCTGAGCGGCAAATCTTTCTTCCACCTCACCAAATTTATAACTCTGGATGTCTCAATATCGTAGTGCTCCAAAGGAAATCTCTCATGATACGATCCAACTCTTTAATCTCCCATTTAGGTAATCTGTATAGGGATATCCAGTAACTCGGAAGGGTAGTTAGCACTGAATTCACCAAAGTAAGATGACCCTTAAGAGAGAGATGTCTCAATTTCCACTATAAAAGTCTCATTTTCACTTTTAAGATAAGCCCTTCCCAATCTTGTTTACACGGCCGTCTTCCTGAAATAGGTAGTCCCAGGTATATCATAGGAAGAAGGCCTATGGAACAATTAAGAGTAGCCGCCCATAGCAAATGCATCGATAGTTCCCCCATCCCTAACCGAGAAAAGGCAAGTTTTAGAGAAAATTAGCTCCCAGTGCCCGTTATACCAAAGAAAATGAATAAAAATTAGCTTCACAATCCTAAGGTCCTCCAACCCCCAAAGTGGTTATAACTAGCAGGTCATCCGATGAGTGAAGGTTACATCTACTCGGAATTACCCAATGGCACCCCCACCGTGATCTTCGAGGTCCAGCGATGAATAAACATGGAGCTTTAGCATGTCGAGACAAGGACAAAAAGTAATGGAGAAAGAGGGTCCCCTCCTCACCCTTGTTGATATCTGATGTAACCCATTGGCGTGCCATTGATAAGGATATTTGACTTAGAGGTGAAAAGAATGTTCCGAATCCAACTCAACCATCTGTCACTAAAACCCCTTTGCTTTCAAAGCAGTTAAGCATAAAATCCCAGTCGACCAAGTCAAAGGCCTTGGCAAAGTCAACTTTCAAAATATAACCTGGGAGCCTTCGGTTATGAATGCTTAAAATTAGCTTCTCCGCCGTGGCAATATTATCCAAAATGCATCTACCCTTCAAAAAGGCGGACTGCGTTGTGTCAACTAAAGAATCAACTGACCCTTCCCGAGCCTCTGCTTACAGCTAGCTTGAAATAATTTTTCAAAGAAGAGTTGATCAAGCTAATTGGTCGGTAATCTCCCATCGATTCAAGGGACTCCACTTTGGGAATAAGTGCAATGTTCCAGTTAATCCTTTCCAAATTGGCACGGCAAAAATAGAAGTCCTCACAGAGCTGAAGAAGGTCAAACTTGATAGTATCCCAAAATTATTTGGAGCAAAATAGAGTAAAAGAAGATTATCAAATTACAAATTAGATAGTATTTGATTTAAAAGTAATGAAAATTTATATAATAATATTACCAAATTACCCTTTATAATCCCATGAACTAGGTTGCTCGGTGTGATCACTCGATCACCCGATGGTCGATCGGTTGTCGGCGATGGTGACTTCAGCCGATCACATATGGGTAGTGGTCAGTGGATGGTGGAGAGTAACAATAGTATTTGACAAAAATATAAAGGGTCATTTTAGTCCATAGAAATTCTGAACACTCTCCCCCATTATACATTTATAGGTATAATCACCAAAATAGTCCCTGTACTTTTCTCTCTCTCTTCCCTTTTGGTCCCTCTACTCAAAAATGCTCCCGACTAGTCCCTTTACTTTTGAAAAATGTGCCCTACTTTTGTTAGAAATGCTCCCAACTAGTCCCCTCTATTTTTTAAAAATCACGCCCTACTCACCTCTAATTAGGGCCATGTTTAAAAGTAGAGGAACTAGTTTGGAGCATTTCTAACAAAAGTGGGTACATTTTCAAAAATGGAGGGACTAGTCAGGAGCATTTCTGAGTAAAGGGATCAGAAGGAAAAAGAGAGAAAAGTAGAGGGACCAATTAGGGTATTATACCTACATTTATACCAACGCCTAATAAAAATCTTGTATTAAAATAAACCCCTCCCAAGGAGGTCCTCATTAGGCTTGGTCGGATGAGTTTTTAAGGGCCAAAGAGAGCTTGGCGACGAGCCAAACTGGAGGAAGAGAGCTTGGTGAGAGATCTATGAGTGCGGTGAAGCTTCTTAGCTTGGGAAAGCACATGATGGATCCGATTCAGGGGAGGAGGATGCTTCATTGCATGTGCTTTTTGTTGGTATTGGGTGAGTTCTTTTTGACATACTCATTTTGGTGCTTGAATTTCTCTTGTTTTAGTATCCGATTTAGGTTTTCTTATTCTTTAGAACAATAGGAAATTTGAAATTATGGTTTTGGAAAAAGGAATTGGGACTGAGAAATTAGGGTTGTCTCCGGGCTATTGGTAGAGTGATAAAAAGAAATAAGCCAACTAACTTTATTTTTTATTATGATTGATCTTTGCTGGGTCTGTTTACTTCCTTATTTCTCAAATCTTTTTCTTATTCATGGATGATAATAACCTTACACAATCTAGAATGTGAAGAAGATGGTGAGACCAAAGACAATGATAGGAAGTTCATTAACTTTTGCAGCTCTGAAAATTTTCTATGAAGATAAAAGCTCTATTTTACAGGAGGGAACTCTACAATATCCATATTCTTCGCTTATGACATGGGCCTTAGGATCATGTAATTTGTTTAAATGTGGACGCTCGATTAGTGACTACTTCTAACCCCGCTCTTTCTACTATGATTAATAAAAAGACTCTACAATAAGAGGAGGATTTCATGTTTTCGGCTTGCTTTGCCTCACATGTTTTGTGTAATCTCAAAAAAATCTTTTTCAATCTAATATTCTGTGATGCATACTTATGTTTAAAGTTTGAAAAATCAATACATTGGTTTATGATATTACCATCGATAATTTTGGTAATTGCACTTATTCCTTTAAGATAAGCTTTTTTGCCTTTTCATGCTTGATTTCTGCACTTTTCTCATCATGTTTATGGCTTTGAAATGTGATAATAATGTGCATTTGTTATTCACTAGTCCATTAATTTTTAAATAGTGCTTTGCATCTTCAAGGTTCGTGCATCTTACTTTTTTTAAAATGAGGTTTCTTTCATTATATTCCGCACACCATCCATGCAATCAACATCATGTTGCTCTAGCCCCTTTTTCCTTCTAACCGTGTTATGAAACCATACCCATGTAGGTCCTGCAGTAAAATATTGGTGTTCTTTTGCAGTTAGTCAAAGGAAACCAATACACCAGGATAGACAATGCTGCTATTGGTATAATAAAATTAGATAACAGAAGGTGAGTGTTTATGTTTTGTAAGTAGTGTCACTCTTAGAGGATCAGAGTGCTATTATATGATCATTTGTATAATAATATTTGGGGTTAACTAAGTTATTGTTTGAAAAGCTCATTTGTGAAATTAGAGTTATTGAGCCGTGGGTATCTTGTCATTTTACCTATTTATGTAATATGATTTCACAAATAATTCTCTTTTTAATTTGATGACTTTTTACCACTTGCTATTAGTACTTTTCTTAAATGCTGCTTGTTTTGGGTATGTAGTTGCATAACAAGGAATTGTGCATAAGTATAACTATATATTTCCTTTTTTTTTACTTCTTTCTCAGAATGGTTGATTTATACTATTGCCTTTGCAAAAAGTTTATTTGATTGAAGAGTTGTAATGTGTTGAGGTGATTTAACTCTTCCTTTTCTCTTTTTTGGTACCATTAGATTGTTCCTTCAATGAGAAAAGTTTATTTGACTGAAGAGTTGTAATGTGTTGAGGTGATTTTGGCTTTCCTCTCTCTGGTACCATTAGATTGTTTCTTCAATGAGAAAAATCGAATTATGTTACTAATAAAGGAAATATTGTTGTATATTGGTCGCTTGTAGGGTCCTTTTT